>NC_057797.1:571309548-571346789 GCF_018294505.1 Triticum aestivum
CCACAGCCCCGCCACCGCCGGCGACCACCGCCCCCATCCTGAACCCTAAGATAGATAGTGGGGTACCTCTCCGGCGAGCCCCCTCCCCGCTGCGGCTGGTTCTTCCATCACCCCGGTGGCATCGGAGTGAAGTGTAGCTAAATCGGAGTAGCATCACAAGCAAGAGCAAGAGCGAGAGCAGCAGCGCGAGCAAGAGCAATAGCAAGAGCAGACCAGGCAGGGGACCGAGAGCAAGAGCAGAGCAACAGCGCGAGCGAGAGCTAAAGCAGCAGCAGGTCCTACTAATGTGGACGTCGCCGCCGAGGGAGCGACGCCGTGGAGGAAATGGCCGGCAACGCTGTCGTGGATGGAGCCACGTCGTGTCGGCTCGGGACCGAGCGCCGGCAGCACTGTGAGATCGAATCAAGAAGAAAATGCGGAGATTAGTGTACAACCTCTTTGGTGGCGCCGATTAGGCCACAGCTTCATCCGAGGAAACGGTGATGATGATGCTCTTTCGGTGGTGCAGGTGAAGACGGCAGTGTGGGAATGGAGGTGGCGGGAAAGACGAGGGGAACATCGGGGCAGCTCCTTGGAGGTGGAGGACGGGGTGGCTGAACCGGCGGGACGATGAGATCGACGACGGATCCTCATCCGGTACGGTGGATGAGGGACGTCGAGGTGTTGCTGTGGATGATGTCGTCGGGGAAGAGGCTCCGGCTGGGTGGCGGACGGAGCAGGGTGTGGGGTTTCGTCGCGGGTTTTCGCGGCCTCGGTGTACGAATGGGTGGGCGGATGGGATGGCAGTGGGGAACCATGGCTTAGAGACGCGCTTGTCCGAAATGTGGGGTAAGTTATGAAAGTACCCCCACCGATTTGAGGCGGTTCTTTTGGTTTAGGGGTACCACGGGCATTTCGCGTGTCGGGATTTCACAGGAGGTGGGAGTTTTCACGCGCGTTGTAATTTCGGAATAGCAAGGCACGGGTTGAGATGGAGGGAGTTGTCGGAGCATAACAAGACAAAGATATATCTTAAATATTTCGGGCTAACAAGGCATGGGTTGAAGAGGCGGGAGTTTCGCAGCACGATAGACAGAGATGCTAGCTTGAATTTTCGGCATAACAAGGCGCGACTTGAAATTTCGGAAGAACAAGCTTAACGTGTACCCAAAAAAAGACAATTTGCACCTCAACACGCACAACACACACACAAACACCATTTAGAGTAGAGTAAGGTACACGTGCATTGCACGCATGAGATTTGGCAACCAAATTATGAATAAATACCACATTATAGCATGCAAGCTTTGAGTCATATATGCATGATGTAGATGTTCGTTTAATTCTTATAGTTCATTTCATTCGAAATCATCTAGTTTTTATAAGAAAGCTAATCTACTTTAAGATTCATGGAATTGTGCGTCGTAAGACATAAAGTAAAAACAAATAATGGCAAATCATGTAGAAAAACATTTGGGCAATTCTGATACGGAAGATTATAGAACAAATAAGAAGTGCTTGTGTTTTGATGTTTGTGCATTATGCTTAAGTTCAACCATGGAGTCTTCTAGATTATACATGTGGCGAAATCTGGTGGAAACTAGATGATATCCAACGGCCAGTAGTGCTCAAATTTGCCATCTTTGGACCATCGGATTCGCCTCATCCAACGACCATCTTTCAAAGTTAAAGTTACCCGCACACAATATAAAAAATATATATAATATAATATATATAGGGGTATAGATATAGATATGTGATGCAAAAGCCGCCCATCATCTCCAATTAGAATAGTGTGTCCATGCATGGATGCGACGTGGCCAAATGATGTCTGCCATCGGTATCTAAAATTCAAATCAGTCTGACCTTGTTTAATGTGTACACATTACAACATGCTCGTTTCCAAACCACACCGCTCAGATCTCCATTATATTCATGCATGCATGGGTTTCAAACATCAGGATCTCTTATTCAAATATTTGAATTCAACTTTACATTGATTGTGACCTCACCTATTCAGCTATTTGTTTACACCCACACAGTAGTCTTCTCTTTATAATTGTACCACTAACTTTCTCTCGTGCATGCATGCACACACTACCAGTCAGCATTATCCATCGCACGCATGCAATCTTTTTCTTCAGGTCAGTCTCCCATGAAGGCACACACCAACACACATCCCCCTCTCCATCATATCGGGCATTCCTCTCACGCGTGCATGCGCAACGATCGATGTTCCTCTATGTATGTGTGTATATAGCTAGGTCTTTCGTAGTTTTCCACACAAACCGATCAATCGATATATCCAGTGAGGTCTCACCCTCTTTCCCACGTCCACATCGATCAATCTATACCTCTCTATATAGGATTAACATATATAGCTAATACACCCACATTAATTATGTATCCAACGTCCCCCTCTCATCATCCATGCCTTCCGCTTCATCTCTCAGACGCGTGCACAATGGCGAAGACAGGGGCGGTAAGGGCCCTGCCCCCTCCCCCCTAACATCACTATATATCAAGGCTAATATGAATGTGATCATTAGACAATTGCTGCTAAAAATGGTTTAAGTTCATGAATTGACCCTCCTCGTAAAGGATTAGCAATGCTTGGCCCCTAGCTCATTTATTTTTCATGGCTCTGCCAATGCGCGCATCAGCGCACGTGTTCGCCCCCTCTCTCTAAATATCGATCTCGCACTTGCGCATTCCTTCATAGTCTCCCTCCACTCGGCCCCTCCCACCATCTTCTAGCCCCCCACCGGATTTTGCCACATGTACAATCTAGCAGACTCCATGGTTGAACTTAAGCATAATGCACAAACCTCAAAACAACAGTGGTTCTCTTTTGTTATAGAATCTTCCGTATCATAACTGCCCAAACTTTTTTCTAGTTGAATTGCCATTATTTGTTTTTACTTTATGCTTTACAACGCATAATTCCATGAATCATAAAATAGATCAAGGGCTTCTTTGATTCAAAGGATTCTCAAAGGAATTTTGGAGGATTCTAACCATTAGGAGTTTTTCCTATCTTGGTTGTTTGATTCGTAGGATTGTAAACCATAGGAATTTTTCCACATGATTCATTTGCACTAGATTTCATAGGAAACATCCCATCCACTCAAACCTCTTTGAAAGAATTCTGCGTTTTTTTCTATGCACAATCAAACACTCGTACAATCCTGTAGGATTCAAGACGACATTCCACTATAATCCCATGTTTTTCCTATTCCCGCGTTCTTAGCTTTTCTTATAAAAACTAATTGATTTTGAATGAGATGAACTATAAGAATTAAACGAAGGGCTACATCAGGCATATATGACTCAGAGCTTACATGCTATAGTGTGGTATTTATTCATAATTTGGTTGCAAAATCTGATGCGTGCAATGCACGTGTACCTTACTAGTACTTCGAGTATGTGCAAAACACGTAAATTAGAATACCAATGGCACGCTACACAGTGTCTCTCTTACAGTTCATGAAGCCACGTGGCACATGTGTAGGCGTTGTCGCGACCTCCTTGCGTGGATTGATCACAGTGACGTGCTGCTGGTTCCAGAAGAATGTACTCGTCCTCCCTGAGCCATACTGGCGGTACATGCACGAAGCGAAGATGTGCACGCACGCCATGCACGCACTCATTCCTCGCACGCACACGCGGGTATGCGGGCGGACACGATTTTGTACCAAGATCCACCCCATGTGATAATTTGACGCATGTAAAGTCGTTCACTTCATTGATGGTTAACTAATACAGCGCATGCAAATTGAGTGGACGTGAGGGCGGAAGAAAGACATTATTACTCCACTGCGCGCATGCGAGTAGTTAAATCGTGGGTTGCTAGTAGTACTTCCATTGGTCTACTTCATATTTTGTGCCAATTTTTGACAGTAACATAATATTTACGCATTTGGCAGTGTAGTACTTGAAATTTATGTTCCGCTAAACTCATCGGGAGCCGTTTCGGGCCTCGAAACCAAAACCATCAATTAATCTTTACCTTGTTCCCATCACATTCAAAAGCCTGCTCACACCTACTAGTAGTACGTACCAAACCTGAACGTGTTCCAATTATGCAGGTATTAGTACTAGTGCTAGTACTTAGGTTATAAAAAGGGGAACTACCTAACCGAAAATCACTCTACCTTTCCTCCTCATAAGTGCTTCTTCTTCGTCTGTCGTTGCCATGGCCGGTGAGCAGATCTCTAGGTCGAGAACTACTCGTAACAAGGGAGCGGCAACCAAGGCTGCGGACAAAAAGAGAGGGCTGGCCGCCACGCAGAGACCTCAAAAGATCCCTCACCGGCAGGCAATGGCTCCCAGGAGCGCCCTAGCCGCGGAGGCGAACATGCCGAGCCGTCGGAGCTGGAGTCGTTATCCCTCAACGGCATGCCCGATCAGCTCAATAAGCAAAAGGAGTTCATCCAAGGCTTGATGGAGTTGCTGAAGGAGAGCCTCGACGACATGCCCGCTGAGCTCAATCAGCAGGGGGAGTTGACCGCTGGCTTGGTGATGCTGCTGAAGAAGAGCATTGCCTCGGAGAAGAAGGCGACCAGCGAAATCCTGCGACTTTGGGAGGACAATGCGAAGCTCTGCCACGAGATCGACCTATTGAAGGAGAAGAACGCCGGCTGGAAGAAGCTTCATGAGAATAGTAGTTCCTCGATGAAGATGCTGCAGGCCCTCGCCATGGAACAGAAGGAAGAGTTGGCGAAGCTCCGCATCGAGCACCCGGCTGCTGTCAAGGTACGTAATATGGCAGTGGAGCAGATGATGAAGGCTCGCGTCGAGAAATGCCGCGTCATGGACACAATGATGAAGATGGCGGAGGAGACGCGCAAGGAGATGGAGGTCATGGAGGCGATGAAGAAGCAGTGACGACTCCGCGGTGAATTAGATCATTTGGGGTGATAATCTTCCTTCTTCTTTTGCTCATGTGTTTCATCTTTTGCTTCGGGTGTTTCGCCGCACGTGTCATGTTCTCTGCGAGGCATGAATAGAACACTGTTTTTTTAGGGAATGAATAGAACAATGCTAACAATGAGATGGCTAGCAAATTAGATCATTTTTTATCGCCATATGGCACTGGGTTGCCGTGTTTCGTGCTCCTCCGTCGCAGTACTACTCCAGTGGAAAACTTGAGTATACCACACGGTTCTTTGCTCCTCCTCGATCAGGTCATTGGCGCATTTATACGAGTAGTCAAATCACAAGGCCCCGCCTTCCAGCAGTAATGAGCCGTCAAATCACAAAGGCCCTCGCCTCTCGTGAAACCAACCAAGCTAGACTGCCCCGCCCTCTAGCCTTTTAAAAAATGTATACTTTTGTACAGCAGTAGTATCGATGGATTGCGCCATGGAGCAAAACTTGAAATTAAAAAAAGGTGGTACATATAGAGAGCACTCGTCGCCAAATTATGCATATAGTACTATTAAAAAGGCTAGTCACAATAATGGTGTCCAGCACAACCCACCCCTCAAATAAAACTAAGAAGGTGCTTGGATACGTTTTAGTCCCATGACTAAAAGTAGTGGGACTAAAACATGCTAGCCTCACCCATGCTTGGATCCAAATACTAAAAAGGCTAAAATCAAGTTAATGAGCATTTATTATCCTCCAAACCCTCCAATCCAGAACTCGCCTATGTTAAAGGAGAGGAGTTAAATGAGTAGAGAGAGGGCTAATCCACATTTTAGTAGGGGTACCCCTGACTAAAAAAATTTAGTCTCAAGACTAGTTTTAGCCCCTCTTTAGTCAGGGGTGCTTGGAACTTTAGCCTCTTAAAGAGACTATTTTTAGTCAGACTAAAATAAGTCCCTTGGATCCAAGCACCCTCTAAGCATCCTGGAATTCTTTGACAAAACTAAGCACCCTGAAATTCTTTGACAACTAAATTGCTGGCTATATGATGTTGGCCATATATAATATACGTATATAATGTGAAGAAATGAGTGGTAGTACTATACCAATTAAAAGATGAAATGTAAGAAATACTAGTATGTACGTACTGAAGAGTTAAAGTAACGCAAAGAAACATAACATAGTTCTGCTGGGGGCTCGGCACAACACACCCCTCAAATTAAATTAAGCACACCTGAAATTAAAATTTGCAACTATTCCGGTAGACACTGCATTAGAACCACCATGAGCAACAACACTGCCACCTTACTCGGAGTCCTCGTCCACGTCCTCGACTTCGTCCTTGTCCCTCTTCCTCTTGGCCGATAGTTCTTTGCTTGAACCGCACACTTGGCTGTTGCTCTTCATCCAACCCTTGTAGACATTGAAGCAAAGGTAGCCATCCATTGCAGCGTAGTGGATGTGGTCTATATCTAGTACATTCCGCTGCCATGCATGACGATGAAACGTGTAATGAGGTTTCTCCAGTTTACCGTACGAAGGATGAACCATGGCTCCTGCCAGGGTCAGCATTGAAGGCTAACGAGAGGACACCAGCCGATTCTTCTGGAGATCGAAGGTGTTGCCTACAACGAGGCCTATCCGACGCAGGACTTCTTTGTCGTTACCAAAGTCTACAATAACGAATTTGACTAGGTTGCTCTTGAGGAAGTTCTTAAAATTCTGGCACTCAACGTCGGCATGGCATATGTGGTAGACCAAGCAAACATTATGTACGCAAACCTGGATCACGGCGGGCTTCTTCCTCTCTTCGTCCTTTAGATCCTTCTCTCGTCCCAGGACTGTGGTGTACTCAACATCTAGCCCAGCGACCCACTCATCATCTGAGTTTTCGAACATGCGTCTGAAGCGAGAAAGGCATCCTTTCACCGTCGCGGAAGAACGGGTGTAGATGACGTCGAACTCATCGCCGGTGATGGTTCTAACCTTGTACTCACCGCCGATCATGGAGAATTGGGACGCCATGGATTTGGGAGGAGGGTTAGGATTAGTGGAACTGCCGTAATGTGAATGGACGGGACGACTAGGAGCGAACCGCCGTAGTATTGAAGGACGTGCGGGGACGAGTAGGAGCGAACTGCCAGCGTGTGAACGGCAGGGTAGTGGCTTTCCATTCTCCCATGATACGGACTTTCAAGAGCCCTTGGATCTGAGATCGAACGGTTGCATGGTGTGATTCTAGACCTATGGGTGAATATCCTATCCTGGAGGGTTATTCTACAAATTTTCAGCAACTTAGCATGCGACCGTTTAATCTCAGATCCAAGGGCTGCCAGCAGCCCGTATCATGGTCGCACCTACCACGACCGTCATGTCGCTCGCGCGGTCGCTCCCTTGGAGATTTAACACGGTGCGTTAGGCTATCTGATGTTGGCATGTCATACATAGTCATCACTTAGTCACTCATACTACAACAAGGTTGGCTATAAGTGTATTTGTTTACTCCTCTCTATCTCTTTCTTCGTACTCAAGGAAGAAAGGGTGCTAAGCGCATGTATTTATTGCATTTGCCAAGGAGTGACCTCTTCCAATGAAATGGTGTTGCTAAGTTTTCTTCATTTAATTAGCTATAGACTCAAAATTGTCTTTTCACCTAGGTAGACGCGGTTAGCACCGTTTCTTCCTCGGGTCAGCAAACTAGTCTCTCTCTTCTTGATTAACTTGCCACATCAGACTTTATGCCTATGTGGCAAGCTTAAGCACCTGTAGGAGCAAGTAAAAGTAAGTACAATAGTGCGCTTTACATGGCATTTTTGCATATGTGGAGGAAAGAGAGGCAAGGAAAAAGTGGAGAACCGGGCTCTCATGCAAGAGCCAGCCTCTACTACATGGTGGAGCATTGGGAGAGGCACCTGTCTGGAGGTGGTTAGGAATCTGGGAGACTCACGCCGGTCGTAGCGCCGCAGTTAAAATGATAATGGCAAGACAAATCACAGGGCCCCACCTGTCCAGCAGTAACTCGCTGTCAAATCACACAGCCCTACGTTTGCAGCAGCCTACTCCCTCTTCTTCTCGCATCTTTGTCGAACCGACTAGGCGGAACTGCCCTGCCGCCTACCGCGCAGGAAAAGCCCCGCCCTCGACTTTTAAATAGTATACAGTATACTAATTTTGTATCCTTGGATTGCGCCCGCGCCATGGAGCAAAGCGTCTAAAAACATAGGAGAGACGGCGGTCTTGCAATAGAGAAGAGGGAGAGGCGAGACAGTGGTTTTGGAATGGAGATGATGGGGAGGAGAGGAGGTGGTTTCGCAATGGAGAAGAGGGAGAGGAGTGTGCGGCAGCGATTTAGGATTGGACGAGAGGGTCGGCGCACTCTGACTGGATCAAAATCAAAATCAATTTACCATTCAATTAAGAAAGTGACCCCACATTAACTAGTCTCCCTTTTATTCTGGGTCATAATTGACCATGATTTTCGCACATAAAATATATGTTATACGTTGTATACAAGGCCACTATCAAAATTACAATTTGTAACTATACAAGGCCACTAACATTAATCGAGGCAAAATTGATGGCGTTTGCCTCGTACTAGCACCCGAGGACATTAATATCCCCTGTGTGCATGCGGGAGTGAGAAGGTTAGCTTGAATTCCCAACATTAATCAACCAATGAGGAGTAAGAGGGTTGGCTTGTTGTGCTTGGGAGAGAAAAACCACATGAATTAACACGACAATCAAGGTGACAAGCTAGCTTGCAACATTGACTTAAACATAGCATTGATTTTTACCTTGGTACCTGTAATATGAGTTTGTGGCCTTGTATACAAAAATGGAGGGAGTATAATTTGAAAGTACATTCAGATACGAACCAAACGATACAATTTTTGGTGACATGCATTCACATTTTGCTTGTCAAATACAGTAGGTGGTCAAACTTTGACCCAAAATATGCCAAACAACAAAAAAATACTTCCAAGACCAGCGCCGCTATTCCGCTCTTCTCCTCTTCAACCACCGCCATTCCTCTCCTGTTCCAATCTAAATGCAGCACCGCTCCTCTCCTCTTCCATTTCAAAACCACCACCCCTCCTCTCCTGTTCCAGTCCAAAACCAGCGTCGCTCCTCTCCCGTTCTAATCCAAAACTAGCGCTACTCCTCTCCTCTTCCATTCAAAAACAACCGACGGCGAGTGAAGGTGCTGTGGAGAAGTAGATCGATGGAGGAGTACAACCGATATGTGAGGATCACAGACGACGACCCTGTGAAGCTAGCTAGGATGTTGGAGATACAGTCTTTGTTTGACAACAAGGACCGACTAGCGGCGACAGCGACATCCATGGCCAAATATCTGCAACAGAGCGAAAAGGCGGCGATACTCCCGGAGGGAGTCGCGTCGGAGTACATAGAGCTGCTCCTCTGGGCCATGGAGCAAACAGATTCACCGAATTTGATCGTGAGGGAGCAGTGGTGGGAGTATCAATCCCAGATGGAGCATGCACCAGAGATTGAAGGATCGAGCATCTACAGGGTGCCATTTGTGAGGGTGTCCTGCCAGAGCGAGCCGGTGGAGTCTTCGTCGACCGAACCCAACTGCAAGAGGAGAAAAGCAGTTGGCCCGACGACGCTTCCCCTCCATCGTCTCCCTCGCCGTTCACATCATCTCGCGGGGCGACTGTCTGCTGCCGAGGAATAGGAGGGGGCTGCCCCCCAGCCCAATAGTCGGGCAGGTTGTGAATTGTCAGGAGGAGCTTAGGGTTATCAGTATTTACAAGTTGTGAATTGTGTTTTGTGTTGTGTATTTTGAGAGTACTTTCAGATATGAATGTCTTTTGAATTTCAGATTTGCAGTATTGAGCATATAAAGTATTTTATGAATTCTAGAGATCTATTTTTAGCACTTAAAAAATGTAGTTTCATGGGAGTATAAAAGTGCAGACAATGTGATTCTCAAAGAAGAAACTGCAAGTTTCAGTTTCAGATAAGAAACTGCAAGTTCGGTTTCAGATAAGAAACTGCAACTTTCAAAGGTAGAGCATTTATATTAACACGGCCTTTTCAAACAGGGTTAACATCATGTTCGTAGTTTTATTCATGGTCGAAAATGGAAGTACCAGCCAGTTAACATCATGCTGATCAACATTCATGCATAGCACATCTTCATATGATGCTCAGTCAAAATGCCCACACAATGTCGAGTGTGCGAAACACAGAGAAAACGAGGGACGAAGTTTTGGCAAGTGTTGGACGTGGTTTTGGGCTGCCCCGTCTAGGCTTTCATTTTTAACATGCGCAACCCACGACCTCGGATGGGAGGTCCATAGGCATGTTTGTATTTTCTTAGGGCCGTCATGTATCGACCAGCCTATGGACCTCCCATCCGAGGTTTTATTTTTGGCAGCCCAATTTATGTATTTTTTTGAAGAAAATGCAGAGGTCTGTTCTATGTTTCTATATAAGAATAGGAACGCCCGGTTCAACTTATGTTTCCCTTCTAACTATATTATATATGTTTAAATTATTTTATATGTTGACTGTTTAGTTCACATACTACCTCCTTTTCGGTTTGTAGGGGTTATCTCAAAATTTTAGTTTTTCCATTTTATAAGGCTCAGTTTGGTTGTTTTCCATCACATGTTCAGATTCCAAGGTGCATTAAATCATTGCATGCAAGTATTAAGAGAAAATTGACCAATGCATGTACTTTATGCATGCATGCATTGCAATTTATGCATTGATAAACATAATTTTTTGAGGAAAACAAGTGCATTAATTAGGTGCTTTTGCAAACTACAAAAAGTATTCCACCATTCATCATCTACCTTGGTTGGTGAGATTTTTGAATTGAGCCCTATAAACCGAAAAGGAGGGAGTAATTGGCAAATAGATCTCGCCGCCACCCCCCGCCTCCTGACTCCGGGTGCGCCTGCCCCCCTCAGCAAGTCCGCTCACGTGCCCCATGGAGTCACCGGCCATATCCACAGGGGAATGGCTGGAAGACAGGCAGATGTACAAGATGCATCTCCACATGTCTACAAAGCCTTCCCGCGGATGCTCCAGCCGCTCGACTCCGTCGCGCTGGTGGTGTTGCGGGAGACTCGAGGGAGGAGATGGAGGGAGCGGGCGATGCGGATCCGCGACGACGCTCTCTCCTGGACCCAGTGCATGCGCGAATGGAGGGAAGTAGAGGAGGAAGCTGCGAGGGAGGAAGCCGAGGAGGGACCGAATCTGTTCTCTCACTCGTGCAGGTATGCTCGGATGTGCAAGGATCATGTGGATTGGAAGTTGCTGAATCTAGCCCTGCGGATCTACTTCGAAGGAGATTTCTCGAAGAAGTACAGGATGCCCCACCCCAGTGAGCCGCCGATTGCGTTCGTTCGATGGGCGAAAGGAGAAGTGAATTCAGGAGATCCACGCCGTGCTGTGAGATGGGAATGCTTGACTAGACTCCTGCCCACCAGCACACCACCGGAGCCGGAGCAGGTGGATCCCCTACCTTACCTCTCCCCCAAACCTGCAGAAGATTGAAATTAGGCTTGCAATCTACTTCAATTGAGCTGTCTGGTGGTTATTTCTGCTTCCTGAGAGACAACATCTGGCTAGAGGAGGAGAAGGAACCAGGAACTCCGATGAATTTCCCCTATCACAATGGGGGGGGCGCCGGTTGGGCAGTGGTATGGCCCACCTCCGCCCCAAATGGGGGCACAATCTGGGCAGGCTCCTGTAATTTCCCAAGATCAATCTGCTGGTGGTTCTGACTCTCAGATCAGTGGGAAATCTCAAGGCAAGAATCAGCAAAAGAAGAGATAGGACATCCAGAAAACTGCTCCTGCCCCTGCTTCGGGCCTTATGGCATACTCTGAGGTGATCTGCTACAACTGTGGGGAACCAGGGCATCATCATTTGGATAAATGTGTCAAGCCCAAGAGTTGTTTTATCTGCAAAATGGTTACCCATAAAGTTGAGAATTGCCCTGTCAGAAGGAAAACCCACAGTTTTACTAGATATGTTGGAAGTGCTGCTCTAGGATTATGTCCACCATTGACAGAATTTTCTGTGACACAGAATTAGATAGTTTCTTTCCCCTTTCTAGTTGTAGAGCTCTGCCAGATGTGGTAGTGACCACACTCCTTTGCTCTGGAACTCTGGTCTTAACCAAACTCCAAAGAGCAATAGTTTTAAATTTGAAAAGTGGTGGTTGCTTAGAGAAGATTTTACTGAGCTAGTCAGGAAAATCTGGAATGAGCCTACTGGGAGCAGCTGCCCCCTAGAAAATTGGCAGATCAAAATCAGGAGATATAGAAGAACTACCAAAGGGTGGAACTCCAATGAGGAAGCTAATCTTAGAAGATACAAAAGGCTTCTCCTCCTTGAGTTTGATTCTCTAGATATTAAGGCAGAAACCACTGACCTCTCTGAGGCTGAGACTAATAGATTAAACTTTGTCCATGGAGAGCTCAAGAAAATTTGGCTTCAAGAAGAAATCAAAGCCAAACAAAGGTCTAGAGATAGGAACATTAAGGAGGGTGATAGAAATACTGCCTACTTCCATGCAGTAGCTAACCAGAGGAGGAGGAAAACCCTCATTCACTCCCTTGATGGCCCTAATGGCCCTGTTACTGAGGTAGATGAGATGCTGAAAGCGGCTAGTGACTTCTACAAAGACCTGTTTAAGAAACAAAACCCTTCTGGGTTCTCTCTACAAAACAATTTTTTCTCTGCTTCTGAAAAAGTCTTTCCTGCTGAAAATGAGCTGCTAGAAGCCCCTTTTTCAGAGACAGAGGTGAAGGAAGCCATTTTTAGCTCTTATCCTGATGGGGCTCTTGGTCATGATGGGATTCCCTTTTTGTTTTACCAGCATTTTTGGGACTTGGTGAAAAATGATCTCTTAGATCTTTTCCAAGCCTTTCATAGAGGAGAGTTGGATCCAACAACTTACTCATGGGGGGTCTGTTGGGGTCAAGTTAAATAACCGTGAAAGTGATTTTTTCCTTGCTGGTAAAGGCCTTAGGCAAGGTGACCCCATCTCCCCGCTTTTGTTTAATTTAGTAGTGGACGTTCTTACTAAAATGTTGAGCAAAGCTGCTGATCATAGTCTGATTGCAAGGCTCTGTCATGAGGTCTGCCCTGGTGGCATCATCTGCCTTCAATATGCAGATGATACCATCCTTTTCTTAGACAATGACTCCACACATGCTAGCAATCTGAAAACTGTTCTAACCTGGTTTGAACAAGTCTCAGGCATGAGAATCAACTACTCTAAAAGTGAACTCATCCCTATCAACATGGATGATCAGGAGTTAGCTGACTTCCTCTCTATTCTAGTCGTAAGAAATGTAACTTCCCCATTAAGTACCTAGGTATCCCTCTCCACTATGATAAACTGAGGAGAGAGGATATCCAACCCCTTCTGGATAAAATCATTAAAAAGATTGCTGGGTGGTGGGGCAAACTTCTCTCTTACAGAGGTAGATTGATCCTCATACAAGCTTGTTTGGCTAGCATTCCAGTGTATCTCCTCTCCTTCTTCAAGTTCCCTAAATGGGCAGTGAACCTCATCAATTCTCAGATGTCTCATTGCTTGTGGAATGATTTTGAGGGAAATAGGAAGCTACACCTTGCTAATTGGGCCCTAGTCTCTATGAAAAAAGATTTTGGAGGCCTAGGCATACCTAACCTCCAAGAAATTAACATCTGTCTTCTAGGGTCTTGGATTAAAAGATTCTATGAGGAAGACCTGAAACCCTGGAAGCTTCTTATTGCCCATAAATACCTAGGAAATAAACCTAATATTTCTGTCCCTTCCTCCAACACTAAGACCTCTAGATTCTAGAAAGGATTAAAATCTATTATGCATGCTGTGAAATTTGGCTACAGATGGGACATAGGGGATGGGAGCAGAACCAGGTTCTGGGAAGATACTTGGTTTGGCACATCCCCCTAGCAGTCCAATTTTGGCCTATTTACTCTGTCCGCAATGAGCTTAACAAAAGTGTCAATGAAGTTTGGGACGGTCAATGCCTAAAACTCTCTTTTAGAAGGAACTTTAGTGATAGTCTCATGGAACAATAGTTCCAGTTGGAGGAAATTGCCAAAAGCATTACCTTTACTGCCGAGCCGGATGCCCTAATTTGGCACCTGGATAATAAGGGGAAGTATTCCTCCATCTCCCTCTATCATGTTATCAACTTTAGAGGGGTTCAACCCATGTTTATTTCTGTTGTCTGGAAATTGAGAGTTCCCCCTAAAATTCATGTATTTCTCTGGATTCTCTCCAAAAACAAATTGATGACTAGGGATAACCTTAGGAAGAGACACATCATCAAACCCCTTGATTGTGTTTACTTCTTGGAACAAGAGTCTTATTCTCACCTATTTTTTGAATGTATAGTTACTAAACATCTCTGGGCCCACATTGAGGAATATTTCTCTAGTCAGATTGGCTCATCCTTCGAATCTGTCGCCGGATTCTGGATTGCTACCAAAAAGTGCTTAGTTTTAAACATTCTTAGCTCGGTTGTCCTTTGGTTCCTATGGAAATATAGAAATGCTATGATTTTCAATAACACCTCCTGGATTTCCATTCCGCAGGTCTTGAGGTTGATCAGGAACATGGTGGGGAACTGGGCGATTCTCTCCTCCGGATCGACAAGGACAAGTTGATGAGCTTCATGAAAACCCTAACAAGATCCCTCCAGAAACCGTTGGCAATCACTTGTGGCTGAACAAGGCTCGACCTGCTCTGGGGCTAGACCCTGAAGATCTCTGATGAAGATGATGGGCACCTGGCGCCGAAAAAGAGGGACATCCACCATGCTATGCCTTCCAGCCCGGTGTCTCTGCTTGCTTACTGGTCGCCGCACGCTGACACGGCCCCTCGGCTGAAGACCATGAAGGCTTCGCTGGACCCTCCTTGTGTCATTTGAGTGCTCTATCCGCTCTGCCTTTGGCACCGCTCAGGTGATTTGTGTTATTTAGAGAACTTGTTCATCCACCCCCCTAGTTTGTAGCTTTTCTACCTTTGCTTTCGAACTGCTCTTTGAGCTGCTGTATCAGAATATGTTGTGGTTTCGTTCTCAGCAATGGAACCGGGGAGATGCTCCCTGTTTTTCTAAAAAATTATTTTATATGTTATTATATATTATTTTTATTGTCATCATATATTTAACAGATACTTACATATGTAAGAAAACAATATCCCACATCTTATTAACTTATAAAAATAATTTCTTAACAAATAAAATCCTGGATTGTTTTGGCACGAAAATCCTAGTGATTGTGTACAAAAGCTTGGTAAGATTTAAGGACGAATGCAATAATATCACTTATTATTTAAATATATTTATAACAAAATGCTCAGCCCCTTTTTATTTTCTGATAACATTGCTGGCCCAACCCAACATTATAATTAGAATCAGCCCATCAAAATTGTGTATTTCGAGAAAGTGCAAATGGCTTGTAATTTTTTAGGAAATAAAATAAACGGGCCGCATGGACGCTACATTATTTGTTCACCCAGCCCAGCTAATGGCTGTAATTCAAAAAAAAAGATCAAATTGACTGTAAATTCTACCGCGCAAAAAAAGACTGTAAATTCTGAAAAAATGGGTTGAATACGTGCCACATTTTTGAAGGCTGAAATGTGGGCCAATAGGTCGAAGCCAATGCAAGTCGTTGTCAATTTAGTCAACAAATGATTCTGACATGTTAGCCGTTGGATTTACATCCAACGACTGGCATCCATCTTCAATCTCTCGTCTTCTTCCTCCAGCACCGTCGGGACCACCTCCCGCCTCCTGCTGCTAGCAGCTCTGCTTAGCACGCTTCGCCATTAAGCGCTACTCCACCGTTGGCCAGGCCATCCCTCCACCCCTCCACACCTCCTGTTCTTCTCCATCGACTGTCGAACCACACCGCACTAGAACCAGTTAACCCTCGTACACCTCTCTGTCTGCGACTCTACTCCTGCGTCTTCCCATCTCCGGCTCGTTGCTGTCCGAGGCCTCACCGTCGTCCACCACCTTGGATGCGCTCGGCGCGGCGTGGTCAACGTGGTCAACGAACGACACCATCGGAAGTATACTGTGCGTGGAGAGGCTGACAGCTGGGTCCACGGCCGCACACAAGGAAATGCCTCCTTATTACGTGCAAAATAATGATTCCTCCACCTGACATCTGGGACCCACCGGAAAGGCCTCTGTATTTCGCGAAATAAAGTGCCCCCCGCTAACATGTCGGACCCACCAGCTATCTTCGCATGCAAGGAAGTGCCTCCTTATTACGCACAAAAAAATGAATATTCCCCTGCCAGCTGGAACCCAGCATAGTGGGAGGCTGACGTGTGGGCCTACCAAGTTGACGGGGATGGAGGGCTTTGTCAACTTAGTCAATATGAACGATTCTAGCTCTTGTTACCGTACGATGTTCATCCAACGGCCGTAGTGCTTCTTCAACCTCTGGTCTTCTTGCTCCAGCCGCCCAAACCAGCGCCGATCGTGCCGCGTGCTCCTGCCTCCTGTGGCCGGCTGTGATGCCGCGGAGGCCTCACCGCCCCCTAATACTCCCATCGCTGGCCAGGCCATCCCTCTACTCACCCACACCCCCTATTATTTTACGGCGATAGCAGCCTCACACCGCAGCCGAACCAGTGAACCCTCGTACTCCTCTTTGCGTGGGCATCCACTTCTGCATCTTCCCCGGCTCCCAGTCGTCCCCTTCCTAATCCTCGCCGTCATCCACCACCCTGGTGCTCTCGGCGCGGCGTGGTCAACGTGGTCAACGACCGACTTCCATCGGAAGAGTACTGTACATGGAGAGGCTGACAGCTGGGTCCACGGCAGCCGCAAGGAAGTGCCTCCTTATTACGCGGAAAATAATTATTCCTCCACCTGACAGCGGGGACCCACCGAACGAGCCACCAGTATTTTGCAAAAAAAATCGTTTCCCCCTGACCGCTGGGACCCACCGGACGGGCCACCATATTTCGCGAAAAAAACGTTCCCCCGCTGTCAGCTCGGACCCACCGGAAGTGCCTCCTTATTACGCACAAAAAAATGAATACTCCCTTAGCTAGCTGGGACCCACCTTGCTGGGAGGCTGACTTGTGGGCCTACTAAGTTGACGGGGATGAAGGGCTTTGTCAACTTAGTCAATATGAACGATTCTAGCTCCAGTGACCGTACGATGTCCATCCAACAGCCGTAGTGCTTCTTCAACCTCTGGTCTTCTTGCTCCAGCAGCCCAAAGCAGCGCCGGTCGTGCCGCATGCTGCTGCCTCCCGTGGCCGGCTGTGCTGCCACAGAGGCCTCAACGCCCCCTACTATTCCCACCGCTGGCCAGGCCCTACGGCGACGGCAGCCTCACACCACAGGCGAACTAGTGAACCCTCGTAGTCCTCTCCGCGCGGGCTTCCGCTGCCACGTCGTCCCCTTCCTAGGCCTCGCCGTTGTTCAGCGCCGTGGTGCTCTCCGCGCGGTGTGGTCAACATGGTCAAGGAACGACTTCCATCGAAAGAGTACTGTACGTGGAGAGGCTGACAACCGGGTCCACGGCCACAACCCTATTTTTTGTGATTTGCCAAGTAAGTCGCTTTGCCAGGCCTGTTGGGCTACAAATCTTTCAAGACGAGGAGAGCTTTCATTCGGCTGGCCGAGAAAATGGCCCATCAGTAATGAGAAATGGGTTGTACATTTTTAAAACACATCAAACTGGCAATTAGTTTCAAATATCTTTTTTTCATTTCAAGATTTTAAATTACATTAATTTTTACGCGTGGAGAATTTGTTGGATTTTATATTGATATACATTTATTTTTAAAATTAGTTTGAATGTGAGTCGAAATTTCGGGATTAAAAACAGTTCGGACCGCACCTAAATATGCAAAATTTCGTATAATTTTTTAGCCGTTGCCACAATATGGGTTGTAATGCTAACAAAAAGAATATGGGCTCCAAAAAAACCTTAAGGATTAGCAAATGGGCTGTAAATTATTAGAAATAATGGCAGATGGGCTATATGCTGTTTTCCACAGATTTGAGGCTTTCCTAAAAAAGGTTGACATGCAAGCACTGACTGTTGGATGTCCATCCAACGGCTGTCGTGCTTCTTCAATCTCTGCTCTTCCTGCTCCAGCCGCTCAAACAAGCGCCGGCGAGACTGCCTGCTCCCTCCTCCTCGCGGCCGGCTGTGCTGCCACGCAGGCCTCACCGCCCGACCGTACTCCCACCGCTGGCCTAGCCATCCCTCTACTCACCCACACCTGCTGTTATTCTCCAGCGACGGCAGACGAACCAGTATACCCTCGTACAGTCATACTCCCCTCCGCATGGGAAACAACTGCCGAGTCTTTCCTGCCTACGTGTCGTCCCTTTTCTAGGCCTCGCCGTCGTCCACCGCCCTGGTGCTCTCGGCGCGGCGTGGTCAACGTGGTCAAGGAACGACTTCCATCGGACGTGGACTGTACGTGGAGAGGCTGACAACTGGGTCCACGGCCGCAGCAAGGAAGTGCCTCCTTATTACGCGGAAAATAATGATTCCTCCACTGGACAGCTGAGACCCACCGGACGGGCCACTGTATTTCGCGAAAAAAACGTTTCCCCCTGACCGCTAGGACCCACCAGCTACATCTTCACACGCAAGGAAGTCCGTCCGGGCAAAAAAATGATTCGCCCCCTGACTGTTGGGACCGACCAGCTACATCTTCACAGGCAAGGAAGTGCCTGACAGTCGGGACCCACCTGGTCGAAGCATACGTACTGTTGTCATTCTGGTCGCGAACGTGTATGTACATACTGGTCGATGTAGAGGCGCGCATGTGTCGTAGTAGAGGCGCGCATGTAGCGTTTACACGTACGTACAACGGCCAGGGTGCAAGAAAGAAAATACGGCCACATATGTGTACATACGGGCGGGGTCTCAAACGCCTACTCGCGCATACGTACGGCCAGGGCTCATGTATATGGCTGGGTTGGAACGGAGAAACAGTGTTGTCGTCGTGTTCATGGGGAGGCAACGAAATGCGTCGTGTTCATGGGGAGGCAACGGAATGCGTCGTGTTCATGGGGAGGCAACAGAATGTGTCGTGTTCATCGGGAGGGCTTGGACGGAACAGGCGATGGAAACTAGGCCTGGCGTACCGCAGAACAGAGGAAACGGCCTTGTGTTCGACCGGCCACATTCGAAACGGGATCCTATTCATCGGGAGGAGTCTGGCGTACCGCAAAACGGAGGAAACAGACCTCCTACGGTCGAAACAGGGGTCCTGTTGATCGGGAGGGGTGTGGCGTACCGCAAAACGGACGAAACGGACTTGTGTTGGAGCGCTATGGTCGAAACCGGGGTCCTGTTCATCGGGAGGGGTGTGGCGTACCGCAAAACGGGACTCCATGGGATACTATTCATCTCCACCGTCGACCTCCTCCAGCCTCCACGGGCTCCTGTTCATCCAACCTCCATTGTGCACTACTCCACCGGTTAATGTTCAACCACCCCTCCACCGTCTACTGTTCATCCAACCCTCCACACCATGGGGTCCTGTTCAACCACCCCTCCACCGTCTACTGTTCATCTAGCCCTCCACACCATGAGGTCCTATTCATCCACCCCTCCATGGGCACCCCTCCACCGTCTACTGTTTATCTAGCCCTCCACCACAACACAGGGTCCTGTTCATCCAGAGGCAATGCCACCGCTCACTATTCATCCAAACCCGCCCGCAACACTCACTGTTCATCCCATCGATCGGCTTCAGCTAGCAGCAGTAGCGAAGGAATCGCTCGATCAGGTTCAGTTAACAGTCATCGATCGATCGCTCGGGTTCAGTAACGCGTAGCCTGCAGTGCAATCGCATGGGTTCAGTTAGAGCCCAACGCCTCGCTCGGGTTCAGTTAGAGCCAACGCCTCGCACACACGCGCGTACGTGTACGAGAGAAGCGCGCATCGCTCGGCCCCTGTCCTCCCACCGTAACCGAGAACTCCCCGAAATTTTCCTCCCCCTCACTTCTACCATGGTTTTTTCCGTCATCGACGGCCCAAAGAATGTCATGCAGCTGTGTCTCCGGCCCGCCCAGGACGAAAAGCCCATTTTCTGTCATGATTTTTTGTCATAGAAGTAGGAGCCCACCACATCTATGATGATACCGGGTTTTGTCACAATTATCGTCATAGAAGTGTCATATGTATGACAGGAAAAAAATTCGTTCGGCCCAAAATATCATAGATGTGTCTTTTTTGTAGTGCACTAGTGAAACCTATGGCCCACGGGTCTATCTTCATCATATTAATCTTCCAACACTTAGTTATTTTCATTGCTTTTATTTTACTTTGCATCTTTATCATAAAAAGACCAAAAATATTATCTTATCATATCTATCAGATCTCACTCTCGTAAGTGACCGTGTAGGGATTGACAACCCCTTATCGTGTTGGTTGCAAGGATTTATTTGTTTTGTGTAGGTGCGAGGGACTCGCGCGTAGCCTCCTACTGGATTGATTCCTTGGTTATCAAAAACTAACGGAAATACTTAAGCTACTTTGCTGCACCACCCTTTCCTCTTCAAGGGAAAACCAACGCAGTGCTCAAGAGGTAGCAAGAAGGATTTCTGGCGCCGTTGCAGGGGAGGTCTACGCGAAAGTCAAACATACCAAGTACCCATCACAAACCCTTATCTCCCGCATTACATTATTTTCCATTTGCCTCTCGTTTTCCTCTCCCCCACTTCACCCTTGCCGTTTTATTCGCCCTCTCTCTCTATCCTCCCTCTCTTTCTCTATTTGCCTCTTTTTTGCCCGTTCCTCGTTTGCTTGTGTGTTGGATTGCTTGCTTGTCGCGATGGTCAAGATAACACTAAATTGTGTGACTTTACCAATACCAACAACAATGATTTTATTAGCACTCCGATTGCTCCTCTTACCGATGCTGAATCTTGTGAAATTAATGCTGCCTTGCTGAATCTTGTCATGAAAGATCCGTTTTCCGGCCTTCCTAGTGAAAATGCCGCTACCCATCTAAATAGCTTCGTTGATTTGTGTGATATGCAAAATAAGAAAGATGTGGACAACAATATTGTTAAATTGAAGCTATTTCCTTTTTCACTTAGAGATCATGCTAAAGCTTGGTTTTCGTCTTTGCCTAAAAACAGTATTGATTCATGGAATAATTGCAAAGATGCTTTTATCTCTAAGTATTTTCCTCTCGCTAAGATCATCTCTCTTAGAAACGATATTATGAATTTTAAGCAACTTGATCATGAACATGTTGCACAAGCTTGGGAGAGGATGAAATTAATGATACGTAATTGCCCTACTCATGGTTTGAATTTGTGGATGATTATACAAAAAATTTATGCCGTATTGAATTTTACTTCTAGAAATCTTTTAGATTCGGCCGCGGGAGGCACTTTTATGGAAATCTCTTTAGGAGAAGCTACTAAACTCCTAGATAATATTATGGTTAATTATTCTCAATGGCACACTGAAAGATCTACTTATAAGAAAGTGCATGTGATAGAAGAAATTAATGTTTTGAGTGGAAAGATGGATGAACTTATGAAATTATTTGCTAATAAAAGTGTTTCTTCTGATCCTAATGATATTCCTTTGTCTACTTTGATTGAGAATAATAATGAATCTATGGATGTGAATTTTGTTGGTAGGATAAATTTTGGTAACAACCCGTATAGAGGAAATTTTAATCCTAGGCCTTATCCTAGTAATTCCCCTAATAATTATGGTAATTCCTACAACAATTCTTATGGAAATTATAATAACATGCCCTCTGATTTTGAATCTAATATTAAAGAACTTATTACTTCGCAAAAGAATTTCAATGCTTTGATTGAAGAAAAATTGCTTAAGATTGATGAGTTGGCTAGGAACGTTGATAGAATTTCTCTTGATGTTGATTCTTTGAAACTTATATCTATTCCACCTAAGCATGATATCAATGAGTCTCTCAAAGCCAAGAGAATTTCCATTGATGAGTGCAAAGAAAGAACCGCTAGGATGCGTGCTAAGAAAGATTCCTTTATAAAAGTGTGTTCTTCTAGTTACCATGATAATAAAGATGAAGATCTAATTATGAATCTAGTTAATCTTGCTGTAAAAAACAGAAACTTTAGCGCTCACGAGAACTGCTTCCATTTTATTTGGAAAGTGCTATTTAGTTAATTATTTTTTAAGATGATTAATAGATAAATTCCTCACGTCCAGCAATTTATTTTAGAATTTTTGGGGTTCCAGATCTTGCGCTAGCTACAGATTACTATAAATTGTTCTGTTTTTGACAGATTCTGTTTTTCGTGTGTTGTTCGCTTATTTTGATGAATCTATGGCTAGTAAAATAGTTTATAAACCATAGAGAAGTTGGAATAAAGTAGGGTTAACACCAATATAAATAAATAATGAGTTCATTACATTACCTTCAAGTGGTTTTTTGTTTTCTTTCGCTAACGGAGCTCACGAGATTTTCTATTTTAAGTTTTGTGTTGTGAAGTTTTCAAGTTTTGGGTAAAGATTTGATGGATTATGGAACAAGGAGTGGCAAGAGCCTAAGCTTGGGGATGCCCATGGCACCCCCAAGATAATCTAAGGACACCTAAAAGCCAAATCTTGGGGATACCCCGGAAGGCATCCCCTCTTTCGTCTACTTCTATCGGTAACTTTACTTGAAGCTATATTTTTATTCACCACATCATATGTGTTTTGCTTGGAGCGTCTTGTATGATTTGAGTCTTTACTTTTTAGTTTACCACAATGATCTTTCTGAACACACCTTTTGAGAGAGAGACACATGCTTTGGAAATTATTAGAATACTCTATGTGCTTCACTTATATCTTTTGAGTTATATAGTTTTGCTCTAGTACTTCACTTATATCTTTTAGAGCATGATGGTGGATTTGTTTTATAGAAACTATTGATCTCTCATGCTTCACTTAGATTATTTTGAGAGTCTTAAATAGCATGGTAATTTGCTTAAATAATCCTAATATGCTAGGTATACAAGATTAATAATAAAATTCTCTTATGAGTGTGTTGAATACTATGAGAAGTTTGATACTTGATAATTGTTTTGAGATATGGAGATGGTGATATTAGAGTCATGCTAGTTGAGTAGTTGTGAATTTGAGAAAAACTTGTGTTAAAGTTTGTGATTCTTGTAGCATGCACGTATGGTGAACCGTTATGTGATGAAGTCGGACCATGATTTATTTGTTGATTGTCTTCCTTATGAGTGGCGGTCGGGGACGAGAGATGGTCTTTTCCTACCAATCTACCCCCTAGGAGCATGCGCATAATACTTTGCTTTTGTAACTTGTAGATTTTTTCAATAAGTATATGAGTTCTTTATGACTAATGTTGAGTCCATGGATTATACGCACTCTCACACTTCCACCATTGCCAGCCTCTCTAATATCGCGCACCTTTCGCTGGTATCATACACCCACCATATACCTTCCTCAAAACAGCCACCATACCTACCTATCATGGCATTTCCATAGCCATTCCGAGATATATTGCCATGCAACTTTCCACCGTTCTGTTTATTATGACACGCTCCATCATTGTCATATTGCATTGCATGATCATGTAGTTGACATTGTATTTCTGGCAAAGCCACCGTCCATAATTCTTTCATACATGTCACTCATGAGTCATTGCATATCCCGGTACACCACCGGAGGCATTCAGATAGAGTCATATCTTGTTCTAAGTATCGAGTTGTAATTCTTGAGTTGTAAGAAAATAAAAGTGTGATGATCATCATTATTAGAGCATTGTCCCAAGTGAGGAAAGGATGATGGAGACTATGATTCCCCCACAAGTCGGGATGAGACTCCGGACGAAAAAAAAGAGGCCATAAAAAAAGAGAAAAGGCCCAAATAAAAAAATGAGAGAAAAAGAGAGAAGGGACAATGCTACTATCCTTTTACCACACTTGTGCTTCAAAGTATCACCATGATCTTCATAGTAGAGAGTCTCCTTTGTTATCACCTTCATATACTAGTGGGAATTTTTCATTATAGAACTTGGCTTGTATATTCCAATGATGGGCTTCCTCAAAATGCCCTAGGTCTTCATGAGCAAGCAAGTTGGATGCACACCCACTTAGTTTATTTTTGAGCTTTCATATACTTATAGCTCTAGTGCATCCGTTGCATGGCAATCCCTACTCACACACATTGTTATCTATTGATGGGCATCTCCATAGCCCGTTGATACGCCTAGTTGATGTGAGACTATCTTATCCCTTTTTGTCTTCTCCACAACTACCATTCTATTCCACCTAAAGTGCTATGTCCATGGCTCACGCTCATGTATTGCGTGAAGATTGAAAAAGTTTGAGAACACCAAAAGTATGAAACAATTGCTTGGCTTGTCATCGGGGTTGTGCATGATTTAAATACTTTGTGTGGTGAAGATAGAGCATAGCCAGACTATATGATTTTGTAGGGATAACTTTCTTTGGCCATGTTATTTTGAGAAGACATAATTGCTTAGTTAGTATGCTTGAAGTATTATTATTTTTATGTCAATATTGAACGTTTGTCTTGAATCTTTCGGAGCTGAATATTCATACCACAATTAAGAAGAATTACATTGAAATTATGCCAAGTAGCATTCCACATCAAAAATTCTGTTTTTATCATTTACCTACTCAAGGAGGAGCAGGAATTAAGCTTGGGTATGCTTGATACGTCTCCAACGTATCTATAATTTTTGATTGCTCCATGCTATATTATCTACTGTTTTGGACATTATTGGGCTTTATTATACACTTTTATATTATTTTTGGGACTAACCTACTAACCGGAGGCCCAGCCCAGAATTGCTGTTTTTTTGCCTATTTTAGGGTTTCGAAGAAAAGGAATATCAGACGGAGTCCAAACGGAATGAAACCTTCGGGGACGTGATTTTTTGAACGAACAAGATCCAGTAGACTTGGACCCTACGTCAAGCAACCAACAGGGAGGCCACGAGGTAGGGGGGCGCGCCTACCCCCCCCCCCCCAGGCGCGCCCTCCACCCTTGTGGGCCCCTGTTGCTCCACCGACGTACTTCTTCCTCTTATATATACCTACGTACCCCCAAACGATCAGATACGGAGCCAAAACCCTAATTCCACCGTCGTAACTTTCTGTATCCATGAGATCCCATCTCGGGGCCTCTTCCGGACCTCCGCCGGAGGGGCATTGATCATGGAGGGATTCTACATCAACACCATAGCCCTTCCGGTGAAGTGTGAGTAGTTTACCTCAGACCTACGGGGCCATAGTTATTAGCTAGATGGCTTCTTCTCTCTTTTTGGATCTCACTACAAAGTTCTCCCCCTCTCTTGTGGAGATCTATTTGATGTAATCTTCTTTTGCAGTGTGTTTGTTGAGACCGATGAATTATGGGTTTATGATCAAGTTTATCTATGAACAATATTTGAATATTCTCTGAATTCTTTTATGTATGATTCGTTATCTTTGCAAGTCTCTTCGAATTATCAGTTTGGTTTGGCCTACTAGATTGATCTTTCTTGCAATGGGAGAAGTGCTTAGCTTTGGGTTCAATCTTGCGGTGTCCTTTCCCAGTGAAAGTAGGAGCAGCAAGGCATGTATTGTATTGTTGCCATCGAGGATAACAAGATGGGGTTTTCATCATATTGCATGAGTTTATCCCTCTACATCATGTCATCTTGCTTAAAGTGTTACTCTGTTCTCTTGAACTTAATACTCTAGATGCATGCTGGATAGCGGTCGATGTGTCGAGTAATAGTAGTAGATGCAGGCAGGAGTCGGTCTACTTGTCTCGGACATGATGCCTATATACATGATCATACCTAGATATTCTCATAACTATGCTCAGTTCTGTCAATTGCTCAATAGTAATTTGTTCACCCACCATAAAATACTTATGATCTTGAGAGAAGCCACTAGTGAAACCTATGGCCCCGGGTCTATATTCATCATATTAATATTCTAACACTTAGTTATTTTCATTGCTTTTATTTTACTATGCATCTTTATCATAAAAATACCAAAAATATTATCTTATCATATCTATCAGATCTCACTCTCGTAAGTGACCGTGTAGGGATTGACAACCCCTTATCGCGTTGGTTGCGAATCTATTCTTGTCTTCGAAGTTTTTAGGGTATATGGGTATATATGGGAGGAAGAAGTACGTTAGTGGACCTCCGGGCTGTCCACGAGGCAGGGGGCGCGCCCCCACCCACGTGGGCAGCCCGGGACTCTCCTGGTCCAACTCCGATACTCTGTGGGCTTCTTCTGGTCCAAAAATAAGTTCCGTGAAGTTTCAGGTCAATTGGACTCCGTTTGATTTTCCTTTTCTGCGATACTCTAAAACAAGGAAAAAACTAAAACTGGCACTGGGCTCTGGGTTAATAGGTTGGTCCCAAAAATCATATAAAATAGCATATAAGTGTGTAAAAAACATCCAAGGTTGATAATATAATAGCATGGAACAATAAAAAATTATAGATACGTTGGAGACGTATCAATACGCTACCCATATCCCCAAGAGGGAGCGCAAAGGCGCACTCAGGGGTGTCTATGCGATGGAGCCAGTCGCCCCAAAGTTCAACCCATGGTCCTCCTGCCCGATCACTTTCGATCGCAGGGACCATCCGACCAATATCCGTCATGGCGGTTCAGCCGCACTGGTCCTTGATTGTAACGCCCACGATGCGGCTATATCTCCCACGTGTCAGAGCACGACTTAGAGGCATAACCGCATTGTAGGCATGTCGCAAGAGGGGTAATCTTTACACATCCCATGTACTGAATAAGAAAGAGGTATAGAGTTGGCTTACAATCGCCACTTCACACAATACATGAATATAGCATTACATCATCCAGATACAATCAAGGTCCGACTATGGAACCAAAACAAAAGAAGATCACCCCTAATGCTACAGATCCCCGATCGCCCCAACTGGGCTCAACTACTGATCGACTGCAAACGAACCAACACAACGAACAAGATCTTTATCAAGCTCCTCCTTGAGCTCGGTTGCGTCACCTGCACGGAGTCATCGGCACCTGCAAGCTGGTTTTGGAAGTAATTTGTGAGTCACGGGGACTCAACAATCTCACACCCTCGCGATCAAGACTATTTAAGCTTATGGGTAGGAAAAGGTATTTGAGGTGGAGCTGCAGCAAGCACTAGCATATATGGTGGCTAACATACGCAAATGAGAGCGAGAAGATAAGGCAAAGGCACGATCGATGAACTATGATCAAGAAGTGATCCTAGAACAACCTACGTTCAAGCATAACACGAGACCATGTTCTCTTCCCGGACTCCACCGAAAAGAGACCATCACGGCCACACACTCTATTGATTCATTTTAATTAAGTTAAGTTTCAGGTTTTCTACAACCGGACATTAACAAATTCCCATCTCCCATAACCGCAGGCACGACTTCGAAAGTTCAAATCCCTACAGGGGTGTCCCAACTTAGCCCATCACAAGCTCTCACGGTCAATGAAGGATATTCCTTCTCCCAAGACAATCCGATCAGACTCGGAATCCCGGTTACAAGACATCTCGACAATGGTATAACAAGTCCAGCAAAGCCACATGAATGTGCCGACAAATCCCGGTAGGAGCTGCACATATCTCGTTCTCAGGGCACACCGGATAAGCAATCCGTATAACTAAAACCAGCCCTCGAGTTTCCCTGAGGTGGCGCTGCAAGGGGCTCTAGTTTGGACCAACACTCAGAGGAGCACTGGCCCGGCGGTTTAAATAAAGATGACCCTTGAGTCTGCAGAACCCAAGGGAAAGAAAAGGCTAGGTGGCAAATGGTAAAACCAATGTTGGGCCTTGCTGGAGGAGTTTTATTCAAGGCGAACTGTCAAGGGGTTCCCATTATAACCCAACCGTGTAAGGAACGCAAAATCAAGGAACATAACACTGGTATGATGGAAACTAGGGCGGCAAGAGTGGAACAAAACACCAGGCATAAGGCCGAGTCTTCCACCCTTTACCAAGTATATAGATGCATTAATTAAATAAGAGATATTGTGATATCCCAACAAAATATCCATGTTCCAACAAGGAACAAACTCCAATCTTCACCTGCAACTAACAACGCTATAAGAGGGGTTGAGCAAAGCGGTAACCTAGCCAAACAACGGTTTCCTAGGACAAGGTGGGTTAGAGGCTTGACATGACAATATGGGAGGCATGATATAGCAAGTGGTAGGTATCGCAGCATAGGCAAAGCAAAAGAGCGAGCAACTAGCAAGCAAAGATAGAAGTGATTTCGAGGGTATGGTCATCTTGCCTGCAAAGTTCTCCAAGAAGGCGAAAGCTTGATCCTCGTAAGCGTACTCAACGGGTTCCTCGATCACATACTCGTCTCCCGGCTCTACCCAAAGCAAGAACACAAGCAAAGGGAGACACAATCAACCACGGTGCAATGCACAAACAACATGATGCAAAACATGGCATGATATGCGGGACGTGATATGCAATGCATATGCATATGCGTGCTCCGGAAGGAAAAGATTGAATCAGGCCTCAACTTGGAAAACCAAGGGTGTCGCTGGAAAGATGAGTTGATTTCAGTCCAAATCGATATAAAGGTCACCGGAATCGGATGCACGGTTTGCAAATGGCAAGCAAAACAAATAAGGCACCGATCTGCGATTAACAGCACGAGGCCATCTAAATGCATCAAGAACAACAAGCTACTGCACTCTAACATAACAAAAAAATACATGGCAGGGATCCACTCAAGATGCTTGACAAAAGATGAACACTGAGCTATGGCTAATTCACACAATAGCAGGTTCAAACAAGCATGACAAAAGGGCAAAAGATATCAGGTCACAGACTTAGTGAAATTAACAAACATACCATGAATTTAACATCAGGAAGCAATGTTTAGAGCAACATAACAACATGCTACAGGAACATATCATGGCAAAGCAAGACATGGCATGAAGCTACTCAAAACATACAACAAAAGTCCCTTACTGATCATAAGCCAAAAGGGATCAGAAAAAACAATGGAAACCATGTGAACATAGCAATTATCGTTAACAGATTCAGACTTAGCAAAAAATTGGAACATGGCAAAACAGATATTAAGTAGGCATGTTTACGAGCTCGATGCACTCACCACAAGGCATTGCATGACAAACTAAGCATACACCCAGCAAGTAGACATGGCATAGAAGCTAAACATGGCAAGAACAACCTCATAGCATGCATGGATCAACTACAACAACCTCGGCAAAAATGCTTAACACATAAACATTCTGCCAGGAACATTTTATAGCAAAAATAGAGCTCGATTGAGTCAAGCTAGGGTGCTCCATAATTGCAAACAAAGATATGGATGGATAGAGCACAACAATATCTACAAAACATCCTTACTGATCATGCTCAAAAGAGGCATGGATCACTCTGTAGCAACATGAATACATGGCATAAAAATATTAACAGGGCAGAGACTTAGAAGATTTCTAAGTCCCTGAAATCAGCAACATTACGAGGGCTACTTTGCATGCTTGTGCTAGTCACCATAGATATCACAAAAATACATGGCATACACCCCTGTAAAGATGGCTTGGCATACTTCAAAACTCATGTAGGGCTCAAGTTCATAGGAGGAACACATTAATCATGGCAAAAATGACAAAAGTCCAATTACTGATAAGAATCAGCCCCTAACATTACATAGAACTCTTGCAACAGCATTTAGGGCATCAAGATGAGCTCAAATGAACTTGGTGCAATGGGTCGAAATGAAGTACTCGTCGAGACGAACAATTTGATATGCTACATGCCCAAAACGGAGCTACGGATGAAGAGTTATGATGCGATGAAGTATGCATAAAAATATGCAGATCATATTTCACCTCGTGCGAAGTTGGACGGGGAGATCCCAGGACGGAGCGGAGCGAGACGGCGGGGGCGCGTTTGGTTCGGGACTGGGTGGATCTCATCCCACCCGGCCGGATCTGGGACAGGGCGGCGGCGAGGTGCGGTTCTCGGCCACACGATCGTGATTGAACGACCGAGATGATAGAGGGGGTTTTGGTGGGTTTGGGGCCACCTTGGAGAGGTGTTGGGCTGCAACACACACGAGGCCTTTTCGGTTCCTCGGTTAATCGTTGGAGTATCAAACGAAGTCCAAATGGCACGAAACTTGACAGGTGGTCTACCGGTAGTGACCCAAGGCCGCTTGGCAAGTCTCGGTCCAATCCGAGAACGTTTATCACCCGCACACGAAAAGAGGCAAAAGGGAGCACCGGAGGACATAGGAGCGCCGGATTGCAAAACGGACAACGGGGAAAATGCTCAGATGCATGAGACGAACATGTATGCAAATGCGATGCACATGATGACATGATATGAAATGCATGACACGCAAGCAAAAGACAAGGCAACAACAGCGAATAACTGGAAGACACCTGGCACATCGGTCTCGGGGCATTACAACACTCCACCACTACGAGAGGATCTCGTCCCGAGATCTAGAATAGCACCGGAGGGAAACGGAAGAGGGGATAAGAGGTAAAACTAAGTTGCTTCTTTGACAAACGAGTGAAACCAAAGACCCATGAGAGGTTGAACAACTGGAAAGAAAGAATACAACAGAGATGAACGAAGTTGCAAACACTCCGTTAGAAACGAGGAACAAGGAAGAACAAATTCGGACAGTACTCCGTTTGAAAAGAGATGCAAGACTTGATAAGACGAAAAGAACTTGAGCAAAGGGGCACAACACTCCGGTTAAATGGATAAGCAAAGGAAAGTACATGATCTTTGATAAAACAAGATGATGGTTGAAGAAGCAAAATCACAATGCCTCCAGAACGAAAGAATAGAAGTAGGATCGTCGGAACAAAAGAACGAAGAATAAAACACCATCTTCTACCTCTATTGAGCTTGAAAAGCATCTTGAAGAGAAGGGTCGAACGGAATTGTTGGACAACCGACAACGAAAAGAGTAAACTTGTTGTGGACTTATAGAAAACATCTCGAAATTATGAGGTGGAATTCTGCCACTAATGGAAACAATAGATTGGATTGATATGAACAAGAAGACAAGGAACTTATCTCACCGGGAGGATAAAAGAAGAACTTGGGTCATTTATGAGCACCATAAATAACAACAATCCTTAGGGAAAACTTTAGGTGAAATGTAACCCAAGATAATTGCAATGAAGGGATTTGGTGGATTTAAAATACCTCATTCTCAACAACATGTGAATCATGAAACATGAACTCAGATTATCAAGAATGACATAATACCACCCCCAATGATACGGTAGAAAGAATTGCACCCCGGATTGCAAGATGAAGAATGCTTGAACTCCTTAGAAAAGAATCTAGATGAAAACTTCGAGAATAAATTAAATCCTTGATGAACCATCAAGTGGAGCCTCCAAGAAGAACTCCGGTAATCAAAAGGATGATGAAGACGGAAGGAAAAAGAAGTTGAAAACACAAGGTGAAGCCTTGCGATGATTTAAATGGAGCTTCGCGATGAGATAATGCGGAAAAACTTGGAACTCCGGATAATAAAGATGACCAGATGAAATCAAGAATTTTGATGAACCTTCGGGATAAGGAATTAATCACTTGGGTGAAACAAGAATAAGAATTACGTTATGTGTATCCTTCACCAATTAAATTGATGACAAGCAACGGATTTTTGCATACTACTTATTCTCATGGAAAGAATTAAGATAGATATAGTGCAAAACTTGAGAAAGGTCTTCAACGAACCACCGGTAGGATTGTGACAACGGATAAATTAATACAATAGCAACGGAAGAGAATTTTTGAACGAACCACCATAAGAATTGTAAATGAACGAAGTAAAGGGATGAATCATCGGTAAGAATTAGAGAACGAATGAAGATTCTTGAGAGAATTTAGATGTAAGTGAACGAAGAGATCGCGAGCTGATTAGAGACTACTTGAATGATGCATCGATAAGATTTGGAGAATGAGAGCTGAAAGCGGAGAAAGAATAATTCTTCTGAAATGATGGGCTTCGGAGGAAAGAAATGAAAACAACTCATGAGATGCTCCGGATGGATGAAAAGAATTCTCACAATCAAAACAATTATGAGAGGATGGCAACAAGCTAGAATCACGAATCTTGAAGAGAATGGAGCAGATTGAGGAGAAACTCTTCTTCGGTCTTCAAAATCTGAGAATGACGACGAGAAACGCCACCATGAATTGTTGAGATACTCCGGAATGAAAAATTAGAAAGGTTGAACCAACGAATAAAGAATTTGAAAGATCCTGGTGAAATACATATGACTGATGACAATTCATTCTTATGTCAAACTTTGAAAAGAATTTGAGGATAGCTCCAGGAAAATAAGAAGAGTCAGGTAAGATCCTGGGAAAAGACCTGTGGGTTAGGGCCCACTCAAGAGAAACGCCGTTGAACAATTTAAGAGAGATTGCGCCGGTTGAATTAGATGGCTTGAATGACATAACAACCTCGAAATATGTTGAACGGGTCTTGAATGAAAAGATGGGCCTTCTGAGATATCTTCAGCACTCTGGAACAATGAATAGTGGGAAGTGTATGATTAAGAGGTGTAACGGCATGGGAAAGCATTGAAACAAGGAAGGAATATGATCAGCACCAAAGCTTGAATTGGAAACACCGGAGAAGAAAAAGAATGAGGGATGACGAACTAGAAGAGCATCTTCAAGAGAACCACCGGGTAAGAACGTTGATTGAAAAGAATGGAGAGACTTCACATCCATAAAATGGATAACGAATTAAGAAATCCGAGTCCTTGCAGAAACAAGGGTGGGAGGGAGGGAAAACAAAGACAACTTGGGGGCGGATGAAGCAAACACCGTTGAGAAGAACTGGTAATTGATCTTGCGAATGTTGAAGTGATCGGATCCACTTGAAGAGAGACACGCCGGTTGAAAAAGGATTGACGTGACAATCTCGATTATCAAGAAGGATTGGTATTCACATCGGAGTATGAGAACACCACTTAGGAAAGGTATGGAATCAACATTTGACTTTGAAGCAACTCGAATACCACAACTGAAAACAAAACAAAGGATTGGCTTGCAGAATAAGCCGGAATAAACATATGATAGAGATTTCATCCGAAGTTTTCGTGGTGGGGCCCACACGGGCTCGATCGTATAGCACCATCATGTACAAGGCAGTGCACATGACATACGAAGCGTCCCCGAGTCAGCACAGCCAAGGACTCTTTAAGACACAACGAGACCACTGTAAAACCAACCGTGGATAGGCGGACCACTAGACGTCGAACCCCAATTTCATATCATACATTTGTCGGAAAGATATCCTAGGAGCTACTTGAATTCCCACTTATAAACTCCTGAAACTTTCTGGCTATGCAATCAGGTGTTGGGGATACAGGGGAAGCATAATATCTCACCCAAAACTAACAAATCCTACATCCAGCTGTATCCATCCTTCAACACATAACCAAGAAACCTTCGGAAATCATTTACCTCAACCTTCGAAAAGCATCCGTTATGCGAGTTATGGCAATACTCCCGAACTCCCGCCCAGTACTGGGTGGCGTCGAGGTTATCTCACCAACAACTGCATAAAAGAGATTTTCGATGTCGGCGAAACTCGGGTATTCCAGAACTGCAACGATAAAATTGTGACGATAACACCTCGGAGCTCAACTCCCCGGGACACTACCACAACCCCTAAATGTCAGGAAGCACCAAGAACAATGTTCTCGTCACAAAACCATCGGAACGATTCCAAGATACCCGTGTGATCCTAAAAAATAATTTAGTGAAATTTGAGAAGAGAAGAGTCAAAACTCTACGTCAGGAAGCCTCACCAGAGCGACGAAGGGACTGAGGAGTAAAAATAATCCTACTCTTTGATATATATAATCCTATAAGACTCAAAAAAAAATTCTAGACTCAACAACGCCAGCGATTCGATCAAGCAGAGGTCTCCTAAGTCGGGGAAAGCTCTGATTACCAACTTGTGACGCCCACGATGCGGCTATATCTCCCACGTGTCGCAGCACGACTTAGAGGCATAACCGCATTGTAGGCCTGTCGCAAGAGGGGTAATCTTTACACATCCCATGTACTAAATAAGAAAGAGGTACAGAGTTGGCTTACAATTGTCACTTCACACAATACATGAATATAGCATTACATCATCCAGATACAATCAAGGTTCGACTACGGAACCAAAACAAAAGAAGACCACCCCTAATGCTACAGATCCCCGATCGCCCCAACTGGTCTCAACTACTGATCGACTGGAAACGAACCAACACAACGAACAAGATCTTCATCGAGCTCCTCCTTGAGCTCGGTTGCGTCACCTGCACGGAGTCATCGGCACCTGCAAGCTGGTTTTCGAAGTAATCTGTGAGTCACGGGGACTCAGCAATCTCACACCCTCGCGATCAAGACTATTTAAGCTTATGGGTAGGAAAAGGTATTTGAGGTGGAGCTGCAGCAAGCACTAGCATATATGGTGGCTAACATACGCAAATGAGAGCGAGAAGAGAAGGCAAAGGGACGATCGATGAACTATGATCAAGAAGTGATCCTAGAACAACCTATGTTCAAGCATAACACGAGATCGTGTTCTCTTCCCAGACTACGCCGAAAAGAGACCATCACGGCCACACACTCTGTTGATTCATTTTAATTAAGTTAAGTTTCAGGTTTTCTACAACCGGACATTAACAAATTCCCATCTGCCCTTAACCGCGGGCACAGCTTTCGAAAGTTCAAATCCCTGCAGGGGTGTCCCAACTTAGCCCATCGCAAGCTCTCACTGTCAACGAAGGATATTCCTTCTCCTAAGACAATCCGATCAGACTCGGAATCCCAGTTACAAGAAATCTCGACAATGGTAAAACAAGTCTAGCAAAGCCACCCGAATGTGCCGACAAATCCCGATAGGAGCGGCACATATCTCGTTCTCAGGGCACACCGGATAAGCAATCTGTACAACTAAAACCAGCCCTCAAGTTTCCCCGAGGTGGCGCTGCAAGGGGCTCTAGTTTGGACCAACACTCAGAGGAGCACTGGCCCGGGGGTTTAAATAAAGATGACCCTTGAGTCTGTAGAACCCAAGGGAAAGAAAAGGCTAGGTGGCAAATGGTAAAACCAATGTTGGGCCTTGCTGGAGGAGTTTTATTCAAGGCGAACTGTCAAGGGGTTCCCATTATAACCCAACCGTGTAAGGAACGCAAAATCAAGGAACATAACACCGGTATGACGTAAACTAGGGCGGCAAGAGTGGAACAAAACACCAGGCATAAGGCCGAGCCTTCCACCCTTTACCAAGTATATAGATGCATTAATTAAATAAGAGATATTGTGATATCCCAACAAAATATCCATGTTCCAACAAGGAACAAACTCTAATCTTCACCTGCAACTAACAACGCTATAAGAGGGGCTGAGCAAAGCGGTAACCTAGCCAAACAACGGTTTGCTAGGACAAGGTGGGTTAGAGGCTTGGCATGGTTTTATGGGAGGCATGATATAGCAAGTGGTAGGTATCGCAGCATAGGCAAAGCAAAAGAGCGAGCAACTAGCAAGCAAAGATAGAAGTGATTTCGAGGGTATGGTCATCTTGCCTGCAAAGTTCTCCGAGAGGGCGAAAGCTTGATCCTCGTAAGCGTACTCAACGGGTTCCTCGATCACGTACTCATCTCCCGGCTCTACCAAAAGCAAGAACACAAGCAAAGGGAGACACAATCAACCACGGTGCAATGCAAAAACAACATGATGCAAAACATGGCATGATATGCGGGACGTGATATGCAATGCATATGCGTGGTCCGAAAGGAAAAGATTGAATTAGGCCTCAACTTGGAAAACCAAGACTGCCGCTGGAAAGATGAGTTGATTTCGATCAAAATCTATATAAAGATCACCGGAATCAGATGCACAGTTTGCAAATGGCAAGCAAAACAAATAAGGCACCGATCTGCGATTAACAGCACGAGACCATCTAAATGCATCAAGAACAACAAGCTACTGCACTCTAACATAACAATAAAATACATGGCAGGGATCCACTCAAGATGCTTAACAAAAGACGAACACTAAGCTACGGCTAATTCACACAATAGCAGGTTCAAACAAGCATGGCAAAAGGGCGAAAGATATCAGGTTACAGACTTGGTGAAATTAACATACCAGGAATTTAACATCAGGAAGCAATGTTTAGAGCAAGATAACAACATGCTACAGGAACATATCATGGCAAAGCAAGACATGGCATGAAGCTACTCAAAGCATACAACAGAAGTCCCTTAGTGATCATAAGCCAAAAGGGATCAGAAAAAACAATGGCAACCATGTGAACATAGCAATTATCGTTAACACATTCAAACTTAGCAGAAAACTGGAACATGGCAAAACAGATATTAAGTAGGCATGTTTACGAGGTCGATGCACTCACCACAAGGTATTGCATGACAAACTAAGCATACACCTAGCAAGTAGACATGGCATAGAAGCTAAACATGGCAAGAACAACCTCACAGCATGCATGGATCAACTACAACAACCTCGGCAAAAATGCTTAACATGTAAACATTCTGCCAGGAACATTTTATAGCAAAAATAGAGCTCGATTGAGTCAAGTTGGGGTGCTCCATAATTGCAAACAAATACATGGATGGATAGAGCACAACAATATCTACAAAACATCCTTACTGATCATGCTCAAAAGAGGCATGGATCACTTTGTAGCAACATGAATACATGGCATAAAAATATTAACAGGGCAGAGACTTAGAAGATTTCTAAGTTCCTGAAATCAGCAACATTACGAGGGCTACTTTGCATGCTTGTGCTAGTCACCACAGAGATCACAAAAATACATGGCATACACCCCTGTAAAGATGGCATGGCATGCTTCAAAACTCATGTAGGGCTCAAGTTCATTGGAGGCACACATTAATCATGGCAAAAATGACAAAAGTCCAATTACTGATAAGAATCAGCCCCTAACATTACATAGCACTCTTGCAACAGCATTTAGGGCATCAAGATGAGCTCAAATAAACATGGTGCAATGGGATGAAATGAAGTACTCGTCGAGACGAACAATTTGACATGCTACACGCCCAAAATGGAGCTACGAATGAAGAGTTATGATGCGATGAAGTATGCATAAAAATATGCAGATCTGGGGACTTAGACATATTTCACCTCGCGCGAAGTTGGACGGGGAGATCCCGGGACGGAGCGGAGCGAGACGGCGGGGGTGCGTTTGGTTCGGGACCGGGTGGATCTCATCCCACCTTGCCGGATCTGGGACAGGGTGGCGGCGAGGTCGCCGGAGGGCGCCGGCGCGATGCACGGGAGACGAAGCGGCGTGGAGGCGGCGATGGAGCTCG
>NC_057797.1:571347188-571490863 GCF_018294505.1 Triticum aestivum
AGCCGGAGGAGGCGACGAAGGCAAGGCAGGCGGGGCGAGCTCGCCGGTGGGGGGCGCGGTCACCGGCGGATGCGGCGGCGAGGAGTCCAAGCGGCGGGCGGCGTGGAGCCAGCGGAGGCGGGTGGCGCGCGGGGCTCGGGCCAGGTCGTGGCTCGGGCGGGCCGGCTTCGGGCCCTACGGGCTCGGCGGGTGGTGTGGCGAAGTGGGGCGAGGGCGCGGACAGGTGGTGGCCCCTGAGTGGCTGAGGCGGCGGGGAAGCTGATGTGGCGACACCTGATTCGCCGGAGTGAGGTGGCGGTGGCGGCGGACATGTCCGATCGGCGCGGGATGAAATGTCCGGCGGCGGCGGGGAAGGTTAGGGTAGGGTTTGTAGCGCGAATTTTTGGAGGGGATCACATATATATAGGTAGAGGGAGCTAGGAGACTCCAAATGAGGTGCGGTTCTCGGCCACACGATCGTGATTGAACGACCGAGATGATAGAGGGGGTTTTGTTGGGTTTTGGGCCACTTTGGAGAGGTGTTGGGCTGCAACACACATGAGGCCTTTTCGGTTCCTTGGTTAATCTTTGGAGTATCAAACGAAGTCCAAATGGCACGAAACTTGACAGGCGGTCTACCGGTAGTAACCCAAGGCCACGTGGTAAGTCTCGGTCCAATCCGAGAACGTTTAACACCCGCACACGAAAAGAGGCAAAAGGGAGCACCGGAGGACATAGGAGCGCCGGATTGCAAAACGGACAACGGGGAAAATGCTCAGATGCATGAGACGAACATGTATGCAACTGCGATGCACATGATGACATGATATGAAATGCATGACATGCAAGCAAAAGACAAGGCAACAACAGCAAATAACTGGAAGACACCTGGCACATCGGTCTCGGGGCATTACAACACTCCACCACTACGAGAGGATCTCGTCCCGAGATCTAGAATGGCACCGGAGGGAAACGGAAGAGGGGATAAGAGGTAAAACTAAGTTGCTTCTTTGACAAACGAGTGAAACCAAAGACCCACGAGAGGTTGAACAACTGGAAAGAAAGAATACAACAGAGATGAACGAAGTTGAAAACACTCCATTAGAAACGAGGAACAAGGAAGAACAAATTCGGACAGTACTCCATTTGAAAAGAGATGCAAGACTTGATAAGACGAAAAGAACTTGAGCAAAGGGGCACAACACTCCGGTTAAATGGATAAGCAAAGGAAAGGACATGATCTTTGATAAAACAAGATGATGGTTGAAGAAGCAAAATCACAATGCCTCCGGAACGAAAGAATAGAAGTAGGATCGTCGGAACAAAAGAACGGAGAATAAAACACCATCTTCTACCTCTATTGAGCTTGAAAAGCATCTTGAAGAGAAGGGTCGAACGGAATTGTTGGAAAACCGAGAACGAAAATAGTAAACTTGTTGTGGACTTACAAAAAACATCTCGAAATTATGAGGTGGAATTCTGCCACTAATGGAAACAATAGATTGGATTGATATGAACAAGAAGACAAGGAACTTATCTCACCGGGAGGATAAAAGAAGAACTTGGGTCATTTATGAGCACCATAAATAACAACAATCCTTAGGGAAAACTTTAGGTGAAATGTAACCCAAGATAATTGCAATGAAGGGATTTGGTGGATTTAAAATACCTCATTCTCAACAACATGTGAATCATGAAACATGAACTCAGATTATGAAGAATGAAATAATACCACCTCCAATGATACGGTAGAAAGAATTGCACTCCGGATTGCAAGATGAAGAATGCTTGAACTCCTCAGAAAAGAATCTAGATGAAAACTTCGAGAATCAATTAAATCCTTGATGAACCATCAAATAGAGCCTCCATGAAGAACTCCGGTAATCAAAAGGATGATGAAGATGGAAGGAAAAAGAAGTTGAGAACACAAGGTGAAGCCTTGTGATGATTTAAATGGAGCTTCGTGACGAGATAATGCGGAAAAACATGGAACTCCGAAAAAGAAAGATGACCAGATGAAATCAAGAATTTTGATGAACCACCAGGATAAGGAATTAATCACTTGGGTGAAACAAGAATAAGAATTACGTTATGTGTATCCTTCACCAATTAAATTGATGACAAGCAACGGATTTTTGCATACTACTTATTCTCATGGAAAGAATTAAGATAGATATAGCGCAAAACTTGAGAAAGGTCTTCAACGAACCACCAGTAGGATTGTGACAACGGATAAATTAATACAATAGCAACGGAAGAGAATTTTTGAACGAACCACCATAAGAATTGTAAATGAACGAAGTAAAGGGATGAATCACTGGTAAGAATTAGAGAATGAATGAAGATTCTTGAGAGAATTTAGATGTAAGTGAACGAAGAGATCCCGAGCTGATTAGAGAATACTTGAATGATGCATTGGTAAGATTTGGAGAGCGAGAGCTGAAAGCTGAGAAAGAACAATTCTTCTGAAATGATGGGCTTCGGAGGAAAGAAATGAAAACAACTCATGAGATGCTCCGGATGGATGAAAAGAATTCTCACAATCAAAACAATTATGAGAGGATGGCAACAAGCTAGAATTGCGAATCTTGAAGAGAATGGAGCAGATTGAGGAGAAACTCTTCTCCGGTCTTCAAAATCTGGGAATGACGATGAGAAACACCACCATGAATTGTTGAGATACTCCGGGATGAAAAATTAGAAAGGTTGAACCAACGATGAAGGAATTTGAAAGATCTTGGTGAAATACATATGACTGATGACAATTCATTCTTACATCAAACTTTGAAAAGAATTTGAGGATAGCTCCAGGAAGATAAGAAGAGTCGGGTAAGATCCTGGGAAAAGACATGTGGGTTAGAGCCCACTCAAGAGAAACAACGTCGAATAATTTAAGAGAGATTACGCCGGTTGAATTAGATGGCTTGAATGAGATAACAACCTCGAAATAGGTTGAACGGATCTTGAATGAAAAGACGAGCCTTCTGAGATATCTTCAGCACTCCGGAACAATGAATAGCCAGAAGTGTATGATTAAGAGGTGTAACGGCATGGGAAAGCATTGAAACAAGAAAGGAATACGATCAGCACCAAAGCTTGAATTGAAAACACCGGAGAAGAAAAAGAATGAGGAATGATGAACTAGAAGAGCATCTTCAAGAGAACCACCGGGTAAGAACGTTGATTGAAAAGAATGGAGAGACTTTACATCCATAAAATGGATAACGAATTAAGAAATCCGAGTCCTTGCAGAAACAAGGGTGGGATGGAGGGAAAACAAAGACAACTTGGGGGCGGATGAAGCAAACACCATTGAGTAGAACTGGTGATTGATCTTGCGAATGTTGAAGTGATCGGATCCACTTGAAGAGAGACACACCGGTTGAAAAAGGATTGACGTGGCAATCTCGATTATCAAGAAGGATTGGTATTCACATCGGAGTATGAGAACACCACTTAGGAAAGGTATGGAATCAACATTTGACTTCGAAGCAACTCGAATACCACAACTGAAAACAAAACAAAGGATTGGCTTGCAGAATAAGCCGGAACAAACATATGATAGAGATTTCGTCCGAAGTTTTCGTGGTGGGGCCCACACAGGCTCGATTGTACAGCACCATCATGTACAAGGCAGTGCACATGACATACGAAGCGTCCCCGAGTCAGCATAGCCAAGGACTCTTTAAGACACAACAAGACCACTGTAAAACCAATCGTGGATAGGCGGACCACTAGACATCGAACCCCAATTTCATATCATACATCTGTCGGAAAGATATCCTAGGAGCTACTTGAATTCCCACTTATAAACTCCTAAAACTTTCCGGTTATGCAATCAGGTGTTGGGGATACAGGGGAAGCATAATATCTCACCCAAAACTAACAAATCCTACATCCAGCTGTATCCATCCTTCAACACATAACCAAGAAACCTTCGGAAATTATTTACCTCAACCTTCGAAAAGCATCCGTTATGTGAGTTATGGAAATACTCCCAAACTCCCGCCCCAGTACTAGGTGGCGTCGAGGTTATCTCACCAACAACTACATAAAAGAGATTTTCGATGTCGGTGAAACTCAGGTGTTCCAGAACTGCAACGATAAAATTGTGACGATAACACCTCGGAGCTCAACTCCCCGGGACACTGCCACAACCCCTAAATGTCAGGAGGCACCAAGAACAATGTTCTCGTCACAAAACCATCAGAACGATTCCAAGATACCCGCGTGATCCTAAATTTTTTTTAGTGAAATTTGAGAAGAGAAGAGTCAAAACTCTATGTCAGGAAGCCTCACCAGAGCGACGAAGGGACTGAGGAGTAAAAAGAATCCTACTCTTCGATATATATAATCCTATAAGACTCAAAACATTTTTCTAGACTCAACAACGCCAGTGATTTGATTAAGCAGAGGGCTCCTAAGTCGGGGAAGGCTATGATTACCAACTTGTGACGCCCACGATGCGGCTATATCTCCCACGTGTCGGAGCACGACTTAGAGGCATAACCGCATTGTAAGCATGTCGCAATAGGGGTAATATTTACACATCCCATGTACTGAATAAGAAAGAGGTACAGAGTTGGCTTACAATCGCCACTTCACACAATACATGAATATAGCATTACATCATCCAAATACAATCAAGGTTCGACTACGGAACCAAAACAAAAGAAGACCACCCCTAATGCTACAGATCCCCGATCGCCCCAACTGGGCTCAACTACTGATCGACTGCAAACGAACCAACACAACGAACAAGATCTTCATCGAGCTCCTAGTTGAGCTCGGTTGCGTCACCTGTACGGAGTCATCGGCACCTGCAAGCTGGTTTTCGAAGTAATCTGTGAGTCACGGGGACTCATCGATCTCACACCCTCGCGATCAAGACTATTTAAGCTTATGGGTAGGAAAAGGTATTTGAGGTGGAGCTGCAGCAAGCACTAGCATATATGGTGGCTAACATACGCAAATGAGAGCGAGAAGAGAAGGCAAAGGCATGATCGATGAACTATGATCAATAAGTGATCCTAGAACAACCTACGTTCAAGCATAACATGAGACCGTGTTCTCTTCCCGGACTCCACCGAAAAGAGACCATCATGGCCACACACTCTGTTGATTCATTTTAATTAAGTTAAGTTTCAGGTTTTCTACAATCGGACATTAACAAATTCCCATCTGCCCATAACCGCGGGCACGGCTTTCTAAAGTTCAAATCCCTGCAGGGGTGTCCCAACTTAGCCCATCACAAGCTCTCATGGTCAACGAAGAATATTCCTTCTCCCAAGACAATTCGATCAGACTCAGAATCCCGGTTACAAGACATCTCGACAATGGTAAAACAAGTCTAGCAAAGCCACCCGAATGTGCCGACAAATCCCGATAGGAGCTACACATATCTCGTTCTCAGGGCACACCGGATAAGCAATCCGTACAACTAAAACCAGCCCTCGAGTTTCCCCGAGGTGGCGCTGCAAGGGGCTCTAGTTTGGACCAACACCCAGAGGAGCACTGGCCCGGGGGTTTAAATAAAGATGACCCTTGAGTCTGTAGAACCCAAGGGAAAGAAAAGGCTAGGTGGCAAATGGTAAAACCAATGTTGGGCCTTGCTGCAGAAGTTTTATTCAAGGTGAGCTGTCAAGGGGTTCCCATTATAACCCAACCGTGTAAGGAATGCAAAATCAAGGAACATAACACCGGTATGATGGAAACTAGGGCGGAAAGAGTGGAACAAAACACCAGGCATAAGGCCGAGCCTTCCACCCTTTACCAAGTATATAGATGCATTAATTAAATAAGAGATATTGTGATATCCCAACAAAATATCCATGTCCAACAAGGAACAAACTCCAATCTTCACCTGCAACTAACAACTCTATAAGAGGGGCTGAGCAAAGCGGTAACCTAGCCAAACAACGGTTTGCTAGGACAAGGTGGGTTAGAGGCTTGACATGGCAATATGGGAGGCATGATATAGCAAGTGGTAGGTATCACAGCATAGGCAAAGCAAAAGAGCAAGCAACTAACAAGCAAAGATAGAAGTGATTTCGAGGGTATGGTCATCTTGCCTACAAAGTTCTCCGAGAAGGCAAAAGCTTGATCCTCGTAAGCATACTCAACGGGTTCGTCGATCACGTACTTGTCTCCCGGCTCTACCCAAAGCAAGAACACAAGCAAAGGGAGACACAATCAACCACGGTGCAATGCACAAAAATATGATGCAAAACATGGCATGAAATGCGGGACGTGATATGCAATGCATATGCATATGCATGCTCCGGAAGGAAAAGATTGAATCAGACCTCAACTTGGAAAACCAAGAGTGCCGCTGGAAAGATGAGTTGATTTCGGTCGAAATCAATATAAAGATCACCGGAATCAGATGCACGGTTTGCAAATGGCAAGCAAAACAAATAAGGCACCGATCTACGATTAACAGCACGAGGCCATCTAAATGCATCAAGAACAACAAGCTACTGCACTCTAACATAACAACAAAATACATGGCAGGGATCCACTCGAGATGCTTGACAAAAGACGAACACTGAGCTAAGGCTAATTCACACAATAGCAGGCTCAAACAAGCATGGCAAAAGGGCAAAAGATATCAGGTTACAGACTTAGTGAAATTAACAACATACTAGGAATTTAACATTAGGAAGCAATGTTTAGAGCAAGATAACAACATGCTACAGGAACATATCATGGCAAAGCAAGACATGTCATGAAGCTACTCAAAGCATATAACAAAAGTCCCTTACTGATCATAAGCCAAAAGGGATCAGAAAAAACAATGACAACCATGTGAACATAGCAATTATCGTTAACAGATTCAGACTTCACAGAAAATTGGAACATGGCAAAACAGATATTAAGTAGGCATGTTTACAAGCTCGATGCACTCACCACAAGGCATTGCATGACAAACTAAGCATACACCCAGCAACTAGACATGGCATAGAAGCTAAACATGGCAAGAACAACCTCATAGCATGCATGGATCAATTACAGCAACCTTGGCAAAAATGTTTAACACATAAACATTCTGCCAGGAACATTTTATAGCAAAAATAGAGCTCGATTGAGTCAAGCTAGGGTGCTCCATAATTGCAAACAAAGACATGTATGGATAGAGCACAACAATATCTACAAAACATCCTTATTGATCATGCTCAAAAGAGTCATGCATCACTCTGTAGCAACATGAATACATGGCATAAAAATATTAACAGGGCAGAGACTTAGAAGATTTCTAAGTCCCTGAAATTAGCAACATTACGAGCCCTACTTTGCATGCTTGTGATAGTCACCATAGAAATCACAAAAATACATGGCATACACCCTTGTAAAGATGGCATGGCATACTTCAAAACTCATGTAGGGCTCAAGTTCATAGGAGGCACACATTAATCATGGCAAAAATGACAAAAGTCCAATTATTGATAAGAATCAGCCCCTAACATTACATAGCACTCTTTCAACAGCACTTAGGGCATCAAGATGAGCTCAAATGAACATGGTGCAATGGGATGTAATGAAGTACTCGTCGAGACGAACAATTTGATATGCTACATGCCCAAAACGGAGCAACGGATGAAGAGTTATGATGTGATGAAGTATGCATAAAAATATGCAGATCTGGGGACTTAGACATATTTCACCTCGCGCGAAGTTGGACGGGGAGATCCCGGGACGGAGCGGAGCGAGACGGCAGGGGCACGTTTGGTTCGGGACCGGGTGGATCTCATCCCACCCGGCTGGATCTGGGACAGGGCGGCGGCAAGGTCGCCGGAGGGTGCCGGCACGGCGCACGAGAGATGGGGCGGCGTGGAGGTTGCGATGGAGCTCGGCCGGGGCGGCGGAAATTGCAGGAAGCGGCGGGCGAAGCCTGAGGAGGCGGCGAAGACGAGGCAGGCGGGCTCAGGCGGGCCGGCTTCGGGCCCCGCGGGCTCGGCGGGTGGTGCGGCGAAGTGGGGCGAGGGCGCGGACAGGTGGCGGCCCCTGAGTGGCTGAGGCGGCGGGGAAGCTGACGTGGCGATGCCTGATTCGCCGGAGTGAGGTGGCGGTGGCGGCGGACATGTCCGGCTGGCGCGGGATGAAATGTCCGGCGGCGGCGGGGAAGGTTAGGGTAGGGTTTGTGCCGCAAATTTTTGGAGGGGATCACATATATATGGGTAGAGGGAGCTAGGAGACTCCAAATGAGGTGTGGTTCTTGGCCACGCGATCGTGATCGAACGACCGAGATGGTAGAGGGGGTTTTGGTGGGTTTTGGGCCACTTTGGAGAGGTGTTGGGCTGCAACACACACGAGGCCTTTTCGGTTCCTCGGTTAATCGTTGGAGTATCAAACGAAGTCCAAATGGCACGAAACTTGACAGGCGGTCTACCGGTAGTAACCCAAGGCCGCTTGGCAAGTCTCGGTCCAATCCGAGAACGTTTAACACCTGCACACGAAAAGAGGCAAAAGGGAGCACCGGAGGACATAGGAGCGCCGGATTGCAAAACGGACAACGGGGAAAATGCTTGGATGCATGAGACAAACATGTATGCAAATGCGATGCACATGATGACATGATATGAAATGCATGACACGCAAGCAAACGACAAGGCAACAACAGCGCATAATTGGAAGACACTTGGCACATCGGTCTCGGGGCGTTACATTGACCCAATCATTGATGGACTCCATCTCACGCGAGTCCTCATGGATGGTGGCAGCAGCCTGAACCTACTCTATCAGGATACAGTGTGCAAAATGGATATTAATCCCTCAAGGATCAAGCCCACAAGCACTACCTTTAAAGGAGTCATACCAGGTGTAGAGGCCCACTGTACGGGCTCAATAACACTAGAGGTTGTCTTCGGATCTCCGGACAACTTCCGAAGCGAAGAGTTGATCTTCGATATCGTCCCTTTCCGCAGTGGCTATCACGCACTACTGGGACGAACCGCATTTGCTCGATTCAACGCGGTGCCACACTATGCTTATCTCAAGCTCAAGATGCCCAAACCACGCGGTGTCATAACAGTCAATGGAAACACGAAACGCTCCCTCCATACCAAGGAGCACACCGCTGCTTTAGCAGCAGAAGTACAGAGCAGCCTCTTCAAGCAGAACCTCAATTCGGTGGTTGAGCTCCCGGACACTGTCAAACGAGTTCGGACTACTCTGCAGCAGGACAGCCCAGCTCGTCAAGAGCTCGACTAGCAATTCGACCTCCGTCCCAGTCCCTACCAAGTGGCGGCGTTCGTACCGCGCGTACATAACTATGCACTCAAAATACCATGGGCATAGACTGAGGCATAACTAGATTGTGAATCATAATACGGCTCGACTTCCCCTGGAGACATGTACTTTTACTTTTTCTCTTTTTTTCCTTTTTTCTTTTCCTTTTTAGGTTTATTTTCCACATGCCTTCTCTGACGGCTTGATCACATGTCCTTTCAAAAGGATAGATACACCAAGACGGCAAAAAGCACTGGCGTATAAGGGAATTTGTAGGTGATCTCTTTCAACGATCACTCTACCTGTTTTCAGGATCCGCATGCAGCTCTCCCTTGGTTGTGGCATATTAAATAGCCATGTTGCTTATTGCACTACTTGTACAAATACGCTTTGACATATTAATCAAACCATAATGTAAATAGTTTGCAGCCCAACTTTTTGTGGCAGTAGTTTGCTCTTTTGATAATCTTACCAAATCGCACCCGTACACTTTGGTACGCTTTAGTCCACCAAGGGCTTCATTACGCCTCATAATACTGCAACAAAGTCTGAACACTTTTTACAGTATAGTTCGGCACCCCGAATTTAGCATTATATGCATTAGCTCCGAATCATGTCTTTGGTCAATAGTTGGGTTGCCCGGCTCCTGTGCTTACTACCTTACGTTCCGCTATATCGTCTAGGGTAGTAAAGGGAGAACTACTGTGATTGTGTCCTGGTTTATCCGGATGAGCACCTCAATAGAGAAAGCCAAAAACTGACTGTCATGATGCGGCGTGAGCCGGTCAGCTCTTCGGAGGTTTCAAATCTTTAGCGATTTTTTCTGCATTATGCGATGAATCGGTTCTTATCCGATCAGGTGTTTACAGCACCCTAGTTCGGATACTAGGGGTTGCGCCTACATTTTTATTGTCAAACTCCTATGGCTAAGTGAGGGTGATAAAGCCACATAGTCTGATTGCCTGGTTCGTTGCGCTAAACACCTCCTTCAAGGGCCAAATTCTCAGATAAAGAGTGTTTAGATTCATCCCGAACACCCCCGTACTACCTACGTGGGGGCTGAAGCCGACGACTGGCCAACTCTCAGACTTGATAAAAATGGTTGCACAGGAGGTAAAACTTTAAATCATAAACAACAAAGCATTATATTACATATCAGCATTGTTTTCATCATACATGACGGGATAACATGAATGCATTCATTCAAAAATGATGTCCTTAGCACATTGCTCCGCCATAATGCGGGATCCCTTCAAAACATCTTCAAAACTGCTCGGGCATGTGGTGCTCCTTGCCTGTGGGCGGTCCTTCCGTCGCGAGCTTGACGACGTCCATCTTCGCCCATTGTATCTTGACACGGGCGAAGGCCATCCGCGCACCTTCTATGCAGAACGACCAGCTGTTTCAAGAGTCCGAAGTAGCTGTCGGGTATAGCTTCTGCAGGCCACAGCCAGATTATTAAATCCTTCATGGCTAGTTTGACCACCCTATGCAGCTCGACCAGCTGTTTTAGTTGGTTGCTAAAGGGCACTAGATGTTTTGGCGCAAGGTATTGCGACTAGAATAGCTTCTCCGTTGAGCTCCCCTCTTCGGCTCGGAGGAACTCCGCAGCGTCAGAAACACTACGTGGCAAATCTGCAAACGCCCCTGGAGAACTCCAAATCCGGGTTAGCAAGAGATATCTCTTCTTCACATACTTGCTCTACATAATAAAAGCCTTACCCGCCGCAATTTTCTTGGCCTCTTGGATTTCCTGGAGGGCGCCCTGGGCTTCGACCCGGGCCTCTTGTGCACTTTGACGAGCCTTGGCAAGTTTGCACTCTTGGTCCGCATTCTTGCGCTCCAAGGACTCGCATTTCTTCACGGCATCCTGTAGCTCCCGCTGGACCTCACCGACCCTAGCCTCGTGCTTTTCGCGAGCGGCCTGTTCATCTACCGCCCTCTTCTGGGCTTCGGTTAGCGCTGCCTTGAGGGTTTCCACCTCGGACATTGCTCCTATAAATTATCATACGATCAACACAAGCAATTCATATCTTGCTCTATCTGAATAGGTCATTACATACCCTACTTGTCCTCCAGCTGTTTTTTCACTCGTCCGAGCTCTTCCTCAGCCCGCTCCAGACTCTGCCTCAGTCCGGAAACTTCAGCAGCATGAGAAGTCGCGGCTACCAGCGACGCCTGCTTATACAAATAGACATATCTGGTTAGTCTCCTGCAAAAAACTATTTGATCCTCTGTTCGGGTCTTCTTTCCGAACACCGGACAGAGTCTCAGGGGCTACTGTCTATACTGTGACTTTCTTTTCACAAATTGCATTGCTTACCTCAAAGCCAGTTAAAAGGCTTGTGCAAGCTTTAGTCAGTCCGCTCTTCGCAAACTAAATCTTCTCAATCACCGCACCCATGAGGGTATGGTGTTACTCAATGATGGAAGCACTTCACAGCGCTTCCAGTAGAGTATCCGGCGCCTATGGTTGGACAAAGGTCACCAGCGGAATGGGCACACCTCCTTCCGACGAAGGAGGCTGCTTGCCGGATTCCGGAGCCGTATAGGTCTCTGGGACCGTATTCAGCTGGGGACCGAATTGGACATGGCCCCCATCGCCAGTCTCCATGGGGATCTGCTCCCCCATGTATTCGGCGGCCGAGGTCTCGCCCTCTGGCACCGTCCTGACGGCCTCCTGCGTCTCTCCCTGGCCGGGGATCCTTCGGGACAACACCTCGGTGTCATCCATGGCCCTGGGAGAGGAGGCCGCCAGATGGGACCCGTTGTCCATCACCTTCAGGTCTAGCGAGTTCCCCAAAGACGAGGATCACTCGAGGGTGGAGCGAGTCGGACTGCAAGTGCATGATTTCACATGTTAAAACTATGAAGTAAAGAGGCTGATATATGAATGCGTCAGGGTCTTCGAATACTCATGATTCGGCCTGGGGCTTATCTCGGGGGCACCGTTTTGGGCTGCTATCGGCATCCCACGTGGAGCTATCCGTGAGGGAGACCTTCCCCTTCTTGGACGACTCCGCCTCCAGATTTGTGGAGGCCGCCCTCTTCTTCATTCCCCCCTCGGGGGGGGGGGATTTCTTTCTCCTTCCTCTTCCTCCTCCTCGTCATCTTCGGCGGCGGAGTGAGTTTAGGCGTCTTCGGACGCCACGTCCGAAGTACCCTTGGGACGGAGTCCACCTCTGGTCCCCTTGGCCTTCTTCTCCAGTGCCTTGTAGGGCACCAGAACCAGCATCTTCATCAGAAGCGGGATGGCTGGTTCCTCGGGCAGTGGAGCCGGACACTAAATTAGCTCCGCCTTCTTCGTCCAACCTTGAAAAAACAAATAGGGAAGTTCGGACATCCTCCTTGAGTAAGCAAGTAAGGGATACACCTTGAAACGCGGAAAACTTACCGAACTGGCGGGATGGGCCAGGTCATGCCCACGGTCCTCGGTCGTCTTCGGCCATGTCTCGTTGGCCTTGAAGAGCACCTTACAGATATCTTCGTGAGTAGTTCCGAAGAACCGTTGCAAGGTCTTGTGCTCGGCCGGATCGAACTCCCATAGGTGGCAAGCCCGGCTCTGGCATGGAAGGATCCGGTGAACTAGCATCACCAGAATCACGTTGACAAGCTTGACGTTCTTGTCCATCATGCTCTTGATGCGCGTCTGAAGCACTGTCAGCTCGTCCGACGAAGACCAATCCAGGCCCTTCTCTTGCCAGGAGGTAAGCTGCATTGGGGCCCCGGATTTGAATTCGAGAGCCATGGCCCAGGTAGTGTCATGGGGCTCTGTGACATAGAACCACAACTTCTGCCACCCCTTGACGGTCTCCATGAAGGTGCCTTTGGGCCACGGGACGTTGGACATTTTGCTCACCATGGCGCCTCCACACTCTGCGTGTTCGCCTCCCACCACCTTTCGCTTCAAATTGAAGGTCTTCAGACACAATCCGAAGTGGGGTGGGATGCGGAGGAAAGCCTCACACACGACGATGAATGTCGAGATAGTGAGGAAGGAATTTTGGGCCAGATCATGAAAATCCATCCCATAGTAGAACATGAGCCCGCGGACGAAGGGGTGGAGTGGAAATCCCATCCCGCGGACAAAGTGGGGGATGAGAACTACCCTCTCATGGGGCTTCAGGGTAGGGACGATCTGTCCCTCGGTCAGAAGCCGATGGGCGACCTCCTTGGCCACATATCCAGCCTCCCGAAGCTGGGTGATGTCCTTCTCCTTGACGATGGAGGCCATCCACTTGCCCTGCGCTCCGGACATGGTCGGAGTGCTTTCTTGAGGCAGAAAAGATGAGAACTTGGGCACTGGAGCTCGAGAGTGGGTAGGCGGAAAGAGAGAAGGCATGGGTGAAAGAGGTGAATCCTTATCTCCTTATAAAGGCGGTGAATATCAAGTGCCTCCCCACTCGCCATAAAACTCGCCTATTCCCCAGGGGCCGTGCAGGCGGCTTGGTTGGATTACCCATACATGTATTGATGAGAATCCCGCAATATGGGGACATGATCTCTGCTTTGACAAGACGTGCCAATAAAGCCGCATCTCAAAATATGGAGCGGCAGGCCGAAAAACGGTTCGAAATAATAACCAGGCAGGAACGTGATATCACGTTACAAAAAGTTGTCAGAAGATTGGACTCGTGAAATACTATACTCTCTGCGGTGGTATGTGGTACTTGTTTTGCAGATCCGGACACATTCGCTGTGTTGGAAGATTGTGTTGGAGTATTCAGAGAAGAAACCCGCCTTGCAATGCCGAAGACAATCTGCGCGCCGGACACCTCGTCATTGAATCTTGGTTCAGGGGCTACTGAGGGAGTCCTAGAGTAAGGGGTCCTCGAGCGTCTGGCCTGTTGGACATGGTCCGGACTGATGGGCTATGAAGATACAAGACCGAAGACTCTCACCCGTGCCCGGATGGCGTGGATGGCAAGTTTGGTGTTCAAATATGAAGATTCCTTTCTTTGTAACCGACTTTGTATAACCCTAGTCCCCTCCGTGTCTATATAAACCGGAGGGTTTAGTCCGTAGAGGCAGATACAATCATAATCACATAGGCTAGACTTCTAGGGTTTTAGCCATTACGATCTCGAGGTAGATCAACTCTTGTAATACTCATATTCATCCAGATCAATCAAGCAGGAAGTAGGGTATTACCTCCATAGAGAGGGCCCGAACCTGGGTAAACATCGTGTCCCCTGTCTCCTGTTACCATCAACCTTAGACGCACAGTTCGGGACCCCCTACCCAAGATCCGCCGGTTTTAACACCGACAATGATGAGCCCAGATTCCGCAAAATGGCTTGAGGCCATGAAATATGAGATGGGATCCATGTATGAGAACAAAGTGTGGACTTTGGTTGACTTGCCCAATGATCGACATGCCATAGAGAATAAATGGATCTTCAAGAATAAGACGGATGCTGACGGTAATGTTACTGTCTACAAAGCTCGACTTGTTGCAAAAGGCTTTCAACAAGTTCAAGGAAGTTGACTACGATGAGACCTTATCACCCGTAGCGATGCTTAAGTCCGTCTGAATCATGTTAGCAATTGCCGCATTTTATGATTATGAAATTTGGCAAATGGATGTCAAAACTGCATTCCTTAATGGATATCTTAAAGAAGAGTTGTATATGATGCAACCAGAAGGTTTTATCGATCCAAAAGATGCTAACAAAGTGTGCAAACTCCAGCGATCCATTTATGGACTGTTGCAAGCCTCTCGGAGTTGGAATATACGCTTTGATAGTGTGATCAAAGCATATGGTTTTATACAGACTTTTGGAGAAGCATGTATTTACAAGAAAGCGAGTGGGAGCTCTATAGCATTTCTGATATTATATGTAGATGACATATTGTTGATCAGAAATGATACTGAATTTCTGAATAGCATAAAAGGATACTTGAATAAGAATTTTTCAATGAAAGACATTGGTGAAGCTTCTTATATATTGGGCATCAAGATCTATAGAGATAGATCAAGATGCATAATTGGACTTTCACAAAGCACATACCTTGATAAAGTTTTGAAAAAGTTCAAAATGGATCAAGCAAAGAAAGGGTTCTTGCCTGTGTTACAAGGTGTGAATTTGAGTCAGACTCAATGCCAGACCACTACAAAAGATAGAGAGAAAATGAAAGTCATTCCCTATGCTTCAGCCATAGGTTCTATCATGTATGCAGTGCCGTGTACCAGACCTGATGTGTGCCTTGCTATTAGTTTAGCAGGGAGGTAACAAAGTAATCCAGGAGTGGATCACTGGACAGCGGTCAAGAACATCCTGAAATACCTGAAAAGGACTAAGGATATGTTTCTCGTTTATGGAGGTGACAAAGAGCTCATCGTAAATGGTTACGTCGATGCAAGCTTTGACACTGATCCGGATGACTCTAAGTCACAAACCGGATACATATTTTTATTAAATGGTGGAGCTGTCAATTGGTGTAGTTCCAAGCAGAGCGTCGTGGCGGGATCTATGTGTGAAGTGGAGTACATAGCTGCTTCGGAAGCAGCAAATGAAGGAGTCTGGATGAAGGAGTTCATATCCGATCTAGGTGTAATACCTAGTGCATCGGGTCCAATGAAAATCTTTTGTGACAATACTGGTGCAATTGCCTTGGCAGAGGAATCCAGATTTCACAAGAGAACCAAGCACATCAAGAGACGCTTCAATTCCATCCGCGATCAAGTCAAGGAGGGAGACATAGAGATTTGCAAGATACATACGGATCTGAATGTTTCAGACCTGTTGACTAAGCCTCTCTCACGAGCAAAACATGATCAGCACCAAGACTCCATGGGTGTTAGAATCATTACAATGTAATCTAGATTATTGACTCTAGTGCAAGTGTGAGACTGAAGGAAATATGCCCTAGAGGCAATAATAAAGTTGTTATTTATATTTCCTTATATCATGATAAATGTTTATTATTCATGCTAGAATTGTATTAACCTGAAACTTAGTACATGTGTGAATACATAGACAAACCGAGTGTCACTAGTATGCCTCTACTTGACTAGCTCGTTGAATCAATGATGGTTATGTTTCCTAACCATAGACATGAGTTGTCATTTGATTAACGGGATCACATCATTAGAGAATGATGTGATTGACTTGACCCATCCGTTAGCTTAGCACGATGGTCGTTTAGTTTGTTGCTATTGCTTTCTCCATAACTTATACATGTTCCTATGACTATGAGATCATGCAACTCCCGAATACCGGAGGAACACTCAGTGTGCTATCAAACGTCATAACGTAATTGGGTGACTATAAAGATGCTCTATAAGTGTCTCTAATGGTGTTTGTTGAGTTGGTATAGATCGAGATTAGGATTTGTCACTCCGAGTATCGGAGAGGTATCTATGGGCTCTCTCGGTAATGCATATCACTACAAGCCTTGCAAGCAATGTGACTAATGAATTAGTTGCAGGATAATGCATTACGGAACGAGTAAAGAGACTTGCTGGTGACGAGATTGAACTATGTATTGAGATACCGACGATTGAATCTCAAGCAAGTAACATACCGACGACAAAGGGAACAACGTATGTTATTGTGCGGTTTGACCGATAAAGATCTTCGTAGAATATGTAGGAACCAATATGAGCATCCAGGTTCCACTATTGGTTATTGACCGGAGATGAGTCTCAGTCATGTCTACATAGTTCTCGAACCCGTAGGGTCCGCACACTTAACGTTCGGTGACGATCGGTATTATGAGTTTATGTGTTTTGATGTATCGAAGGTAGTTTGGAGTCCCGAATATGATCACGGACATGACAAGGAGTCTCGAAATGGTCGAGACATAAATATTGATATATTGGAAGCCTATGTTTGGACATCGGAATGGTTCTGGATAATTTCCGGCATCTTCTGGAGTACGGGAGGTTACCGAAACCCCCCGGGGAGTATATGGGCCTTATTGGGCCTTAGTGGAATAGAGGAGAGGAAGGGAAAAGGTGGGAGGCGTGCGCCCCTAGCCCAATCCGAATTGGGTGGGGGGCGGCCCCCCTTTCCTTTCCCCTCTCATCCCCTTCCTTCTCTCCTACTCCTACTACTTGGAAGGGGGGAATCCTATTCCCGGTGGGAGTAGGACTCCCCTAGGCCGCGCCATAGAGGGTCGGCCCTCCCCCTCCTCCACTCCTTTATATACGGGGGAGGGGGGCACCCCATAGACACACAAGTTGATCATTGTCTTAGCCGTGTGCAGTGCCCCCCTCCACCATAATCCACCTCGGTCATATCGTCGTAGTGCTTAGGCGAAGCCCTGCGCCATTAGCATAATCATCACCGTCATCACGCCATCGTGCTGACGAAGCTCTCCCTCGACACTCAGCTGGATCGAGAGTTCGTGGGACGTCACCAGTTGAACATGTGCAGATCACGAAGGTGTCGTACTTTCGGTACTAGGATCGGTCGGATCGTGAAGACGTACGACTACATCAATCGCGTTTTCATAATGCTTCAGCTTACGGTCTACAAGGGTACGTAGACAACACTCTCCCTTCTCGTTGCTATGCATCACCTAGATAGATCTTGCGTGTGCGTAGGAAATTCTTTGAAATTACTGTGTTCCCCAACATACTCAACAAACACCATCGGAGACACCTGTAGAGCATCTTTATAGTCACCCAGTTATGTTGTGACGTTTGATAGCACACAAAGTGTTCCTCCGGTATTCGGGAGTTGCATAATCTCATAGTTAGAGGAACATGTATAAGTCATGAAGAAAGCAATAGCAATAAAACTAAACGATCATTATGCTAAGCTAACAGATGGGTCTTGTCCATCACATCATTCTCTAATGATGTGATCCCGTTCATCAAATGACAACACATGTCTATGGTTAGGAAACTTAACCATCTTTGATTAACGAGCTAGTCTAGTAGAGACATACTAGGGACACTCTGTTTGTCTATGTATTCACACATGTACTAAGTTTCCGGTTAATACAATTCTAGCATGAATAATAAACATTTATCATGATATAAGAAAATATAAATAACAACTTTATTATTGCCTCTAGGGCATATTTCCTTCACTTAGTTGGGTCTATAAGCGGACCAGCCTTGTGATCCTTCCGTATCCAACATGAGAACCCAACGTTGAGACCAAACAGTTCGTTCATCTAACTCATGTTTGCCCTATGTTTAAGGGAGTCACAACTCACTGCTACCTTCTGACAAAAAAAAGGTGATCACTAGTGAAGGTTTGTTGTATTTTGTGAAAAAAATATTTCATCCTAAAATGCCATAGATGACATAAGGTTCAGAGAGAATTTAAAACTACAAGAAAGGCTTTCAATGGCTAATGAAATTAATTAATACTTGTCTAATTGACATGATGGATGGTCGGCAATCGATACTACCTTTGAGTGGAATAGCCCAACGTTTCTCTATCTCAGGTGGGTATACAAGCCGACTTGCCTACCATTTCTCTATCGTTAGGTGGTGTATAAACCAGCTACCCTAAAATTTTCCTATCCTCAGGTGGCCTCTGACCCTTCTATACCCAGCCCGAGAAGCCTACCCTAAAATTGACTGATTTGATGTTCGCCCTATGTCCAAGGCAGTTGAGTCACAAAAGTAATCATCAATGACGCTATAGACAGTGGAAGTTGGTTGCTTATCAACACGAAGAAAAAGAGTGGACACTACCAAAAGTAGCTATATTTTCTAAAAGAAATATTTCATCATGGGATGTCAAAGATAACAGAAGAATTAAACAGCCGTGGCATTCAACTGTATAGAAGGGACGACAAAATTATTTTATACATCCTCTGTTTTTAAGTATAAGATGTTTCAGTGGTTTAATTTAGGAACGGATGTAGTAGTTCTTCTGAATTGACATGCTTGTTGGTCGACAATGGTATGCTTTAAAATGGGGCAACCCTTATCCTAAAAAAAGGGGGCAACCCAACCCAAGACTTCCCTATCTTCAAGCAGCCGACTAGCCTCATGACTCTTCCGTATCCAGCATGTGTCAAACAACCAAAGGAGAACTACTTCTGAGTATTAAACAACCAACAGAGAAAATTTCCAATGGAATAAAAAATGACAATGAAACTAATTGATACTTTTGTTAAATTGGCATGGTGTCTGGTCAATAGCTCGAACTACTTCTGTGTGGGACGATCCAACAAATCTTTATCCTTAGTTGGGTCTATAAGCGGACCAGCCTCATGATCGTTTCGTACCCAACGTGAGAACCCAACGTTGAAGGCAAACAATTCGTTCATCTAATTCCAGCCCTATGTTCAACGGAATCACAACTGACTGCTACCTTTTGACAGAAAAGGTGGTCACTAGTGAAGGTTGGTTGTACTTTGTGAAAAAAATATTGCATTCCAAAATGCCAAAGATGACAGAAGATTCGGAGAGAATTTAACACTAGAAGGAAGGCTTTCAACGGCTAACAAAATTAATTAATTAATACTTGTTCAATTGACATGGTGGATGGTCGGCAATCGATACTACCTTTGAGTGGAATAGCACAATGTTTCTCTATCTCAGATGGTATACAAGCCGACTTGCCTGCCATTTCTCTATCCTCAGGTAGGTGTATAAGCCAACTAGGCTAACATTCTCCTATCCTCAGGTGGTCTAAGACCCTTCTATATCCGGCGCGAGAAGCCAACCCTGAAGCCGACTGATTTGATGTTCGCCCTACGTCCAAGGGAGTCACAATTCACTCTTGTTTGTCCATCTATCTCCAAAAGTACATGGTGCACAATTATCAATGACACTATAGAAGGTGGAGGTTGTTTGCTTATCAGCACGAGAAAAGAAGCCGGACACTACCAAAACTCCAAGAGTAGCTATATTCCCTACAAAACATTTCATCCTGAAAGTGTCAAAGATAACAGAACATTGTACCATATGAAGAGAATTAAATAGCCAAACAGAAAAGGCTTTCAACTACATAAAAAAGAACAACGATGATAACAAAAGATCGTACCATATGAGAAGATCTTACGTTAGTTTACGGAGAGGGTATTTCTTTTAAATTGACATGGTTGCTGGTCGATAATGGTGTGCTTTAAAACGAGGCGACCCAACATTTCCCTATCCTCAGGTGGCCGGCTAGCCTCGTGACTCTTCCAAATCGTCTATCCAATTCAAGTTCGCCCTATGTGAGAGGGAGTTGGAGAGCACGAGTTGGAGTGGCATTGGCACTGCTGGCACGCCGGCTCCTCCTTCTTGTGGTGCATATAAGGAAGGAAAACGGTGGCGTGGAGATTTCATCTACTAATCCCGATCCAAAAACGTGCCCGTCCTCGGCGGGTCTACAAGCCGACTAGTTTCATCATCACAGTCCAGTTCGCTGTGCATCCACGGGAAGTCGGCACCCCATCTTTGGAGAGCTCGGAGCTGGCTTGCTCCCACCGTCCTGGTCGGCCGAGGGACAGCGACATTCCGATTTCGAAATCAATAACCCGCACGCGACCGCTGCCTGGCTAAATCGCCGAAGCGAACCGCCCCCAGATCAAGATCAGTCCACCACGTAGCCCACGTCTCCTTCCTCCCGAAGTAAACAGAGTTGGAAATCCCCTCTCTCTCTCCCTCGTCGCTGCTCCTCTCCAAATCCCCTGAACCCGCCTCTCCCCGGAGGAACCGCGGCGGAGGAGAGATGTCGTACGCCTACCTCTTCAAGTACATCATCATCGGCGACACAGGTGCGCTCCCCTCTTCCCCGCCTCCGCCGATCCCTGCTCGTTCCGGGGAGATTGGGCGGATCCGTGCGGCACTTTGCTGCTCCCGTCGCCGCGGAGATCTGTCTTTCCGTCCCTGCCTCTGCTGAATCTGGCTCGCGCTGACGGTCGGGTGGGATGGTCGTGCAGGTGTCGGCAAGTCGTGCCTGCTGCTGCAGTTCACCGACAAGCGCTTCCAGCCCGTCCATGACCTCACCATCGGCGTCGAGTTCGGCGCCCGGATGATCACCATCGACAACAAGCCCATCAAGCTCCAGATTTGGGACACGGTACCGCCTCCTCTCCGCGACCAATTCCTCATTTCTCTTTGCCTTTCCTAGGTGACACGTTGACATGGCCTGGGCGTGCCTGCCTAGATCGAGTTGTCTTCTTACTGTACAAGAAGTTAGTACCAGCTGCGGATGGGAAGAGGTGGCGCTAGCAATTATTTACCTCACTAGGATAATCGTAACCTGCTTGGGAATTAGAACTGCCGTTTGTAGTAGATTCTGGGTTCACCATTGATAATCGTGACTTCATCGAGTTTCTATATGAATTAGCTCTCATCAGATAGCAACAAATGTCTAGTTTAGCTTCTTTCTCATTGTCATGCCATAAACCTTTGTGTCATATTCACTTGTCAAGGTAAAGAGAAATAAAATCTTATGTGGTTTCTTTAATACTACAGGCAGGCCAAGAATCATTCAGATCGATAACTAGATCGTACTACAGGGGAGCTGCTGGCGCTCTTTTGGTTTATGACATCACCAGGTACTTGCCCAGTATAGTGAAAGCTGCCTGGTTAGATTAAGTGCATGCTTTTCTAAACCTAGCTGAGCACGGTGTTAATATTTATTGTCATATTGACTTTAGGAGGGAAACCTTTAATCATCTTGCAAGCTGGCTGGAAGATGCAAGGCAACATGCAAATGCTAACATGACAATAATGCTAGTTGGAAACAAATGCGACCTATCTCATAGGCGTGCCGTGAGCTTCGAGGAAGGCGAGCAGTTCGCCAAGGAGAATGGTCTCATCTTTATGGAGGCGTCTGCAAAAACTGCACAAAATGTCGAGGAGGTGATGATTGATTCTTGATGCATCTCTGTGCAATTAAGGCCTTTCCCTGAACGATTGTTGTCTCATTCGATTTGGAATGCAGGGCTTTGTCAAGACTGCTGGAGCAATATATAAGAAAATTCAGGATGGTGTCTTCGATGTATCTAATGAGGTAAAATTTTGAATATCAAATCTGTTCTGCTTAATGAAAAGTGAGAATGTATAATGTTATCTTTATTATTACTTATGCACCACAAAATTTGTCTTTGATGTACCTAAATGAGATTCAATTTCAAATCTCATATCATTTCTTTGGTCTGCTTAGTGAAAAGTGAGATTATATATTAGCAATCAGTTATGCAACTTAATTACATTATTAACCACAAAATTTCCCTGGTATGTAGAGATGCCTTTTAAGTGCCGTGTGATCCTTAAGTTGCATCATTTAATATTATTAGGTGATTTCAGGCTCAGGTTTCTGATGTATATTCTACTCCACTTTACAACGCATAAATGCCTGCCTTACAAGTTACAATATTTTTATTGCGAAAGCACAAGATACAACTCGTGCATATGCCTTGCTTCATTCCCATCTTACAGAAACCCCACAACTTTACTGAGTGCCTTTATATGGACCCTGATAAGATAACTAAAAGATGATGACGATGTTACATAAATTTCGCTCTAGTAGTTTAATGGAGTAAGGAGATTCTTTTCTTCATGCTGAAAAAGAGAGATCCATTGCCCTCCATTGTTGGCAGAAGAAGTTAATAAGCGGTAGGGCAGCGATGTTGCTATTGCAGCAAATGCCATTTTCCTGCCAAGAACACTTCCTTTTAACATTTTTCCTGTTGAGCTGAAAAAAAAGGTTACATTGCTGCTTTCACTAGTTTACTTTGTTCCTGGCCCTGAGCATGGACTGATTTTTCTTCTTGATTTTTGCAGTCCTATGGAATCAAAGTTGGCTATGCAGTTCCTGGCCAAGCTGGAGGTGCTGGTGCCTCGTCTTCCCAAGGTGGCAGCTGCTGCGGCTAATGGAGCAATCCATGATCAATGATGTACAAAATCGCATGGCATGTGTTACAATACCTGTTACATTATTTCGAGTTGCCGAGTGATTGTAACTCCAGGGTGCTTTGTTATTTCACGCGCCTATGGATTATGTTCCAGTAAGCTAGTCAAAATAGGTTCAGTTCATTTCCTTATACTGTATACAATCACTGTAATCCATCAGATGCTTCCAGTCGTGTCATGTAGGATTCATGAATTATATCCATTTGCATGTGTGATTAAATAAGAATGTATGATTCAATGTGTATGTTTAAATCACCTCAAAACATTTGGGTCCTCAAGCTTTAAAGTTATTGAACACCATTTTTTGTTATGAGTAGTTGCAGATGTGTGCCTGACTAGGTAACCCGTGGTTCTATAAGGACACTTGAGCTTGTGAAATTTGAGCTTTGACTCACTGAACATGAACCATCGAAAATGGTTGAGTTTAATTGGATGAAGCTTGTTGCTATTTGGCTGGATGATATGTGTTAATTTGTTTTTATTATATGTCTAAATCTGAATATATCTTGTGGAGAGTTTTAGAGGTAGTTGTTGTAAAATAAATTGTTCTTTTTTGTTCTCTTGTAAATAATTTGTAATTGACTTGTTTTCCTGTTTTCCCTTAATAATGTTTGTCTATTATTTTTCCTTAGAGATCATAAGCAAAAAGTTTCCAAAGCATTTCTAAGTTCCTTCGACCCTAACTTTGCTTGTTTGTCGACTGCAATTTGTGTTGAGTTACAACCATAGGTCTTACATTTTGAGACAAAAGGGAGTAGTTTATTGCTCCCTCCGTTCACTTTTATAAGTCATTTCAGACAAATGAAATTAAGTTATTTTGCATAATGTCTGAAACGTTTACAAAGCCTTATAAAAATGAACAGAGGGAGTATTACATATATATTTTCTCCTCTTAGGGTTTATAAGGTCTGGAAGTAGGCCAAACCATTCCAGCTCGTTCCTACAAAATGATCGATGCAACACAAGAAACCGAGAGCCCTGTATCCATATTAGTCGTTGCTGAAAAGAATGTGTCTAGACGTATTTCAGACTTTTCCGTTCTAGATACTTCAGTTTGAGCGACAATAAAAATGGACCAGAAGGAATAGAAGATAGTAGCAGCAGCAGCAACACAAAAACAGTCCGTACCCTCGGCTGCGTACCAGAGCAACAAAATTCTGCACAGTTTGCTATACATACATACATGCATACATAGATGCACATGAGTAGGCCGGCAAGCCGACGGCGCGCTAGCCGGCGAGGGTGTGGCTAGTTGGTGTGGCAGTCGTAGCAGGTGCGGTTGCGGCCGAGCTCGCTGAGCTTGTCGTAGCCGTGGCGGAAGACGCCCATCCCGAAGAGGACGCCGACGAGGAGCGCGATGCACAGCAGCACCAGCAGGCAGCACCCCACCCTCTCCTTGCTGTTCAACTTGAAGCACATCCTTCCTCCCCCTCCTCTCTTTTCTTCCTCTATATAAACCTTGATCTCTCTCTCTCTCTCTCTCTCTCTCTCTCTCTCTAGGCGAGCGACGGTGCTGCGGCGTGAGGGTTTTGGAACATGCAGGCAGGCAGGCTGGAGCAGCGCGGGCACGCCCTTTTATCAGAGAAAATTTTAACCCGGCAGCTACACTTTGCTCGAAAAGAGAGAGCAAAACTGATGGAGCTGGACAACTATGTAACCACTCCAACGAGCGCCCTTCTTTCTCGCTTCAACGGTGGTGTGCATGGCATCGCTTGCCAGGGAAGCTAAGACTGTGTGGAACGGTCGGTCCGCTGACGGGAAATCTCTCTCCGGGTTGCCTTTCCGCCATGCACAGAATCTCGATCCCGTGTGGCCTGGCCCAAGACACATGTCTAACAAGACGGGATTATTGATGCCGTGATGTGTCATCTTGGCATCGAGGGGCATGTGGGGGGAATCAATTTGCAGAGAGCAACAGGCGGCTCGGCTCTGCTTTTCCTCCATCTTTTGCTGCGGAATATTTGTCTTTTGCCTTTTAGATAGATAGAAGATGGAAGAGGATAATGCGTGCGGCTTGGCTGATTGGGGTTGGGGGTGTCCTCCATTGACAACGCATATGGAGGAAGACTAGGACTGGGAGGGCATGGATGGATGGACGGACGACGGGCTTGACAGGATGGAATCAATTCGATTGGGACGCGCATTTATGCGAGGGGTTATTATCAGAAATTTGTTCTAACACTTTGATAAAGCTTATAAGAAACTGATCGCCGTCGAGGTTTTAATTCGTCCCGATCCTGAAACGTAAGACGGTGAAGAGACAGAGGCAAATGCTCCGGCCAACATTTGTCCCAGACATGACACCACCATGGGCCGGCCGGCCGGCCAAACCTGTCGCTTCAAACGCATCACCCATAACGCTCGCTGCACGATTCGGCACGGCACTGTCTGAACGATGGATACATCACGACCGAGAGGTTATATCTGATTCCGCTGTGGAATGTGGCCGGTTACAGAAACTTTTACCAACTTTTTTTTTGCGAACACATTCCAAAAACTTACTTGACTATACTAAGCCTTTTGGAGTTACATTCCAGTAAGACAATTGTCTCAACAAACAAGATGGAGAGATTCCAGGATATATAAATGCTCTAAAAAAAGACCACCACAGCATCAAACGTAGCCTACGGTGAAAGAGGGAGGTGGAACCAACATCACCCACCATCTAATTGGATTTTGAGTGGGCATTGCAAGTAAAAATGAAGATTCCATTAGTTCCAAACTCATAGGAAGCAAAACCACACCGGGCAGAAAATCAAATCACAGAAAGTGATCAAGCCTAACATCGCAGCATACAGGCAAGAATTGTAGACGGGTGCATGTTTCAGATGAATATGTCAATATGTAATCTGCAATACCAGTGCCCCCATCCCAGTTTAATTTCAAGCATTGCCACAAAAGAAAAAGGGTCAGCTTCTACTCAAACACAACTTACTGCTACGCAAAAGCACAAGGGCAAGAATTCCAGGGTAACAAGTAACAGCACATGATGCCACTTAGCATTTCAAAAGTCTGGAGGCCTGCAAGTGAAATTCCCGAGAAAATGCATTACGAACAATATATAAGAACATAGGTCAAACAGGCGAGATGATTCCGCATCAACACGTACTTAGATTGACATCTTCTAACAGAACAGAAACATTCTTCGACATAGCTCGCAGAGGAAGCAGGTTACGCTGTAGGGACTTGCACTGCACGAGCTTCCAAAGCAGGGAACAATAAAGCTCAGCGCCCCCGGCCCCGGCCACGCCCACGGCCGCGTCCACGACCCCGACCCATAGGCTTCCCTGGAACAAAAGTAGGCTGGTCAGTTTACAGTTCTTGTGGAAACTGACCATAGAATAGCTGTGGTAAAAAAAAACTGTACCTGTAGTTGGCTTCTTAGACTTGACCCTGGGAGTATCCTCAACCAGCAACGTTTCCAGGTTTAAGCTATCAGGGAGGATGTAGTACCGAATGTTGTTTCCTCTCACGCTGATGTGATCAAGGGTTACAGGATTCTTCCCTTTCATTGTGAGCTTTACGGTCTTCAGATGAGTATTCATGCTTATGTCAACACCTACAAAATATGCATCAGTCAGAGGATCTGCAGTACCAGTAATCATGATCCCAATCAGTTGGTACAAAAATAGTTGCAGCAGCACGATGTTATGGGAGTTGCAAAACTGAAGAGCCAGACAGGGTCCAAACAATGATTTCCCGAATTCTACATGACTGAAGAGTAAAACTGGGCAACCCGGTTTTCTAAACTGCAACAAGAAGTTACATAATACGAATCTTCCAGGATGCATTTTTTTTCTTTTAATAAGCAGTGGAAACTTATGGAATATACTCAACAAAATCCAATTTGGCAAACATTATAAACCCTAAGGCCAGAAGACCTCAAGTAACAAAACGAATGTAGAAATATGAAAACCATTATTCCAATCTTCAAGTCATATTTCCTACAGTACCCTTTTTAAAACAAAACAAATGTTCTCCAGTTGCAAAGAAATTTCATCAAATGTTCTTACATTGTTTATTGCACCTTTCATCAAACTTAGTGCGGTGTGTTCCTCTTCTAGGTTTAATAGTATAAACATTCATCAGGGAGTAACAAAGAGGATTAGGAGGGGGCATACAGAGGTACATGATCCCAATGCATTCTCATTCTGAGCAACTAATGTATGTTACTACACTATCATAAGGAGATGACATCACTATATTCCTTGGAATAATATATAGAAGACTAAAGATTTCAATATACTCCTACCGTCCGAAAAAGCTTGTCCCAAGCTTGTTTCTCAAATGGATGTATCTAGCACTAACTTGGTGCTAGATACATTCATTTGAGTGACAAGCTTTTTCAGACAGAGGGAGTACAAAATACATCATGTATTTAACAACAGGAGTGGACAGCACCGGACACATAAGAGAAGATCGGCTGAATGTAAACGCACTCCGCACAATTCGTATGAATCAAATTGCTAATTGACCAAGCTGAACAGCCAATGCAAAGAAACATCACTAATTGTGCGCCACAAAACTAATGGAGCAAATCATCTTCATCTCAGTTCCACACTGTATGTAATAATTACCTAATCCTTCAACTACGAAAGGAAATCACTGACCATACATAGAAGATATGTTCACTTCCACGAGCTCTAAACCAAACAAAACAACGCCACACAATCAGGCAAGCACACGCAACTAGATCTCAAAAACACAAAGCACGGGGACAAAACTAACGGATCCTAGACACGGACGCGCTGAAAGAAACCCTAAAATTTCAGGATTTCACACTCGGGAGGAGTGAGGTCGAAGCATACCGGTGATGGTGCCGTGGACGGTAGTGCCGTTCTTGAGCTCGATGGTGACCGTCTCGTTGTTCAGCTTCATCAAGAACCTGCGGCCCAACACAAACGCCCAAATCCGCGGCGGGAGATTACACCGACCAGATCAGCGAGGAACGGCAAAACAAAACCAATCCGAAAGAAGGGAAGAAAAGTGGGGGGGGGGGGGGGGGGGGGGGGGGGGGGGGCGTTACCTGACGAGCTTCATCTTGGCGGCGGCCGGGAAGATGCGGAGGAACGGAGGCGGACAGAATCGGAGGAGCTCGAGCTGTTTGCTTTCTCGGAGCGGGAGGGCAAAACCCTAGTTTGAAGGCTGACCTGGCTGGTTGCTGGTGAGTCGGTTCACTTGGGCCGGGCTTTACGTCTTAGGCCTCGGTAGAGGCCGTGAGGCCACTGCGCTTCTCAGAAACAATACGCTGGCACCGACTATTTTTGTTCCCCAACAAACTAACAAAGCCTGTTGTTTTCTCAAAAAGAAACTATTCGTGTGTAGAAGGTACCTACTCCCTCCGTTCGAAATTACTTGTCATTAAAATGGATATATCTAGAACTAAAATACATCTAGATACATCAATTTCAACTACGAGTATTTCCGAACGGAGGGAGTAGGTTTCTAGGGTTTCAGTACCATGCCGGCCATTTTCTGTGTCCGACGAGGGCATCTCTTTTCAAACTTTTTCCTCGTGATGATAACTGGTTCTCCATGAATACTTAGTTCAGGCTGATCATAGGGCTGGTTAGTCCAGCATTCTGCCCTTGGCGAGCGGTTTGGTTAGAATTCTAGATTGGTTTGAGTCCATAAGAGATGTACCACCGTCAGAAGGCCAGATTGTGTTTACTAAAGGGAAGGAAGAGCCCAACATTTCAGGCACCATGCTTGAGCCCAATTTGGAGTGTTGCAGAGTCTTTGATCTGAAGGAGAAAGGCACTGTGAGTGTTCACAAGGACCAAAGGTTTGAACAATCCGAATAAGGCTTCTAACTGCTAAGTCATTTGGTCAGAACTCGTCGCAAACTACGATGTAGTTTGCTTGGGCGGTGCTGCATGAAGTGCGCTTTAGGATTGTGGAGGACATCCTATTTTTCATGTTACAATTTGATTGTCGGTATCACATCATGTATGAGGAGCCCTAGAACTTTTGGATTTTTTATTGATACCGGCAAGTGCGATGGCGTTACAAGGAATGTTGATATGACACTAGATTAGTTACATGTTAACTTGGTGACTAATCTTGCAATGAAGGTGAGGAAGTTGTTGTTGGGGAACGCAGTATTTCAAAAAAAATCTACGGTCACGCAAGATCTATCTAGGAGACACATAGCAACAAGATGGGAGAGTGTGTCTACGTACCCTCGTAGACCGAAAGTGGAAGCGTTTAGTAACGCGGTTGATGTAGTCGAACGTTGTCGGTGTCAAAACCGGCGGATCTCGGGTAGGGGGTCCCGAACTGTGCGTTTAAGGCGGATGGTAACAGGAGGCAGGGAACACGATGTTTTACCCAGGTTCGGGCCCTCTTGATGGAGGTAAAACCCTATGTCCTGCTTGATTAATATTGATGATATGGGTAGTACAAGAGTAGATCTACCACGAGATCAGAGGGGCTAAACCCTAGAAGCTAGCCTATGGTATGATTATATGTTGTTGTTGTTGGTGTTGGTGTGTCCTACGGACTAAAACCCTCCGGTTTATATAGACACCGGAGAGGTTAGAGTTACACAAGGTCGGTTACAAAGGAGGAGATACACATATCCGTATTGCCTAGCTTGCCTTCCACGCCAAGTAGAGTCCCATCCGGACACGAGACGAAGTCTTCAATCTTGTATCTTCATAGTCTAACAGTCCGGCCAATGGAGATAGTTCGGCTGTCCGGAGACCCCCTAATCCAGGACTCCCTCAGTAGCCCCTGAACCAGGCTTCAATGACGATGAGTCCGGCGCGCAGTATTGTCTTCGGCATTGCAAGGCGGGTTCCTCCTCCGAATACATCACGGAAGAATTTGAATACAAGGATAGTGTTCGACCCTGCAAAATAAGTTCCACATACCACCGTAGAGAGAATAATATTTTCACAAATCTAATTTGTTGACTTGTTTTGGCAACATGACATTAAGCCGTGGTTGGGTGATTATTCGAACCGTTTCCTTTAACTAGCCCCGCACATAACGCGAGGCAGTTTTTGACACGTCTCGTCGAAGTAGAGATCGTGTCCCTTTATTACGGGATTCTCATCAATACGGGCGTGGGTAACCCAACCGTGTCTAGGACTCCTAGATTATAGGCAAGTCCCAAACGGCTACGGAGAGGACGCTTGATATTCACCCTCTTTATAAAAGGGACAAGGCTTTTACTTTTTTTCCTTCCGTGCTCAATCGAATCCTTTCCCCGTCTCGAGTTCTAACACCCAAAGCCCAGGTCAGGTGCTCCGGACCTTCAATCATGTCCGGATCTAGCCTTCAAGGCCAATGGATGCCCTCCTCCATTACGGAAGAAGACATCAAGAAGTTGAGGGAGGCCAGATACCTGACCGCCGAGGTTACGCATCGGCTGCCTGCCCGAGGGCAGGTCGTCCCTACTCCTGAACCCAATGAAGACGTCGTGTTCATCTCCCACCTCCTCCGAGGACTAGGCCTCACTCTGGATCCCTTCGTTAGGGGGTTGATGTTTTATTACGGGCTAGATTTCCACGATCTAGCCCCGGACTCCTTTCTCCACATCTCGACATTCATTGTCGTGTGTGATGCCTTCCTCCGCGTTACCCCTCACTTTGGCATGTGGCTCAAGACCTTTGACGTGAAGCCGAAGATGGTCGAGGGGCAGTATGCAGCGTGTGGAGGCGCATTAATAAGCAAGGTAGTAGGAGCTCCGTGGACCAAAGGCTCCTTTCCAGAGGTGTCCGGATTATGGCAACATGAGTGGTTTTACATCACAGCTCCCAGAAGTGCCAAGTGGGTGGCTGCCCCTGCTTTCCGCTCAGGCCCTCCACCACAACTGATGTCATGGATTAGCAGAGGGCTGAGCTGGGGTCCTGCCAAGGACGTGCCTATACTACAAAGCCGCATCCAAAATCTCTTCGAAGGAGATTTCAGTTTGATTATGGTGGCGCAAGTCATGCTGGTTCGTCGAGTCCACCCTTGCAAACGCCGGCCCCTCCGCATGTGGGAGTTCAACCCAGAAGGGCCGCGTACTATTCAGAATTTCCTCGGCCTGACGCACAAGGAGATGTACAAATCATTCTTCGGACCCCAAATAGAGTGTCCGGATACTATCGAGGACATGGGCCTGAGCAGCAACCGTACCACCGACCAAGTAAGTAATCCTTTAGCCGAACACACCGTCTTTTATTTACCACGACGTCATTCTAAGAAGTCGCTCTTTGACCATGACTGGCTAACTAAGGCGAAGATGATTCGGTGTTCGGCCCCCCTTCCTGAGGGTTTGGAGAATCCGGTACTGGAAAAGATGCTCGAGCTAGCACCCTGCTCGGAGCCCTCAAAGGAAGATAAAGGGGGGGGGGATAATGAGGTCAAAAGTGGGCCCCCATCGCTACCAATTCCAACCGAGGGAATGAGCACCTCCGTGAAGGAGGATAACCGAGGAGAAGAATCCGACCTTCTCTCGCTTCGGGGAAGGAAGAGGACTGCCTCTAAAGATCCGGAAACCGAGGCTTCCAAACGGGAGAAGAAGTCTCCACTAGAGGGTCCTGCATTGGAGGGTGCTTTTGCCGCACAAAGTCCGCGCGAGGATCAGCCCTCCAACGAGCTGTAAGTAATCAGAAAGTACTTTAATAGTGGAGATGTACTACCTTACCTCTAAGGAAAATAATCGAAGCGTTTATCTTGCAGTTCGGATCTTAGCCCTTCTCAGCAGAGCTCGTCTTCAGGGGATCTTCTTCCGGAGATGATGGAGAGCGAAACACCTCCCCCGGACTCCCCCGCTCAAGAAGCGGGCAACCTTGAAGTGTCGTCGCGGAGGGCCTCTCCGGATCCGATGAGGCCAGAAGATAATCCTATAGTTACCCGAAGTCCTCAGCGTCCGGCTCTTGAAGAGAGCAAACAAAAGAGTCCGGCAACATCTGTTATGCGGTCGGACGTACTGAGGGAGCTGTTGGAGCGAGCAGCCATCTCAGAGGAACACCGTACATTGATGGGTACGGTGATTGGAAAGGATTTCATTCGCCGAAAGCAGGTTGCATGATGCCTTTGTGAGTCTACTGACGGGCTTTAAGGTACGTAAAATGATGTACATTTGTGATGGTACCGCACATTTTTAGGTGTGCCCTGTGTAGATAGTAGCCCCCGAGACTCTGGTTGTCACCGAGGACAGCGGCAAACAGAGGATCGTAGTCCCAGACAATAACCATACCGCTTTAATGTACAGGTAATGGGAGCTTCGGTGGCTAGCCGGACTCATGAGTTTGCTGAACTAAAGCAGCAACTAGATGCGGCAGACGCCGACATCGAGCTTGTTAACAAGCGGCTTGACGAGTCATGGGGTAAGTAATGTTTTTCTGATGAATGTCACATAATAAGAGCAGCATGATGCCAGTATCTTTAATATGTTGTGACTGCAGACGGAGCTGCCACCGTGGAGACCCTTCGGGCAAAACTTGCCTGAGCCAAGGAACAAGCAAGAGTTAGTAATGCGGCTGCTTTGAAGGCAGCCGAAGAGTTAAGAGCCGAGAAGGCCGCACATTGCGAAAGCAAAGAGAAGATGGCCAAGATGGCCGTAGAATTAAAAGACATTGCCGACCGTTGCCAGTTCCTTGAAAAAGAGAACCGATTGAAGGCAGCGGACCTTGAAAAGGCCACGATGGTGACCAAAGACACTCGCTCTGCTATGAGGGCGAAGAAGGAGGAGCTGCGCGAAGCTGGGGATATTGCGGCTGGGAAGCCCTTTCTGCTGCAGAGGAAGTTCGGGGATCCGCGGTATGCCCCTCTGGATCGGCTGTGGAGTTCGGCAGACGCATATATGGACTTGGCGGCAAGCGCTGTCGGTGCGGTTGAACACTTCCGAGATCAGACAGATCGTGAAGTGGAGAAGTTGTTCTAGTCGCAATTTAACGTTCCAGAGCGTCCGCTTCCCTTGACTGATCAGCTAGCCGAATGGGCCGAACTTAATAGGTTGTCTGGGCTTGCCATGAGGTCTGTCGTAGATCACTTGTGGCCGGAGAAGCCGAAGCCGAAAAGCTATTTCAGCTTAGTGAAGCAGTTCCTTGGTGCGGTGCCGCGCATCAATGCGATGAAGAGATCGGCGTGCATAGAAGGCTCGCGGATGGCCTTTGCCCGTGTTAAAGCATACTGGGCGGAGATGGATGCTACCACTGTTGCGGCGCAGGGTTCGTCCATAGGCCGAGTGGCTGCCGAGCACTATTTCGGAGAGGTTCTCGAGGGTGCTCGTTTGATAGAGGCCCAATGCTCGAAGAATATTATGTTTGAGTGACATGTATTCCCATTGTAAACACAATGTTTTTATGAAATTTATTAAGGTTGTGTTTATACTTTTTCCTGAAAGTAATATGATGCCTCCTGTGCGGCCGTTTATGTATACATGTGTATAACCTGAAAGATTGCAGTCGTCGGCTTCAGCCCCCACGCATATAATGTGGAGGTGTTCGCAGAAGACGCGTGTTCACACTTAACCCAATGTCTTGGTCCTATTAAGGAGGTGATAGCGCAGCGAACGAGGCAACCGGACTATAATGCTTTAACACTTTCACTTAGCCATAGGAGTTTGACGATGGGGCTACTATATAGCCCCTGTTGGCTCCGCATTCTCCCGAATTCTGGGTGCGTACGTGCCTGGCCGGGAAACGGCCCTTCGTTAAGGCGGATGAATTCTAACTTTCCGATAGGTCATCGAGTGGTTGACCAGTCTCATGCTATATCATAACAGTCAGTTTTCGGCTTTCTCTACTGAGGTGCTCGTCCGGATGACCCAGGGCACAATCGCAGTAGTTCTCCTAGTGCTACCTTAGCCGATAGAGCAGAACGTAAGGTACCAAAACATAGGAGCCGGGCAACCCCAACATTTGACCAAAGACATGATTCAGAGCTGATGCATATAAGGCCAAATTCGCGACGCCGAACACTCCCTAAGATATTCGGTCTTTATGGTATAAACCGGGCCTAAATAGTGCCCTTTGTAAGAAGCCCCTTGTGTCCAGGTACGGGCATTTATTCTGACGTGGCCACATGCCAAGACGTCAGCATCCTTCTCAATTGTATTTGAGAATCCGAGGGATGTGTATCAACAAGATACAGTAAAAAAGGTTTACGCAGGGTCTTAATCTAAAAAGAATCCTTGGAGCGGGTCCCTGCTGCACGTCTGCGCCCGTGTCTCCGTTGTGCCGTATCCTGGACGGGTGTAGCACGATGGTCATCTATAAAAGAGAGAAACTTAGGTGAAAAGTTGTCGTGCAAAAAGGTAGGTTTGAAGAAACCATGTATAATTCAAGATGAGTAAAAATTGCCACTTGTCTGCGTGCGTTGAGCCCCTTGTATTTGTAATAGGGGTGTGGCTTATCAAACCTGTGTGAGTTACATATAGCTGCGCCGGACTCGTCTAACCGTGTCCGTGGTCTTGACGACCTATCAAATGCTTTAGCTGGTGAGGCCCTTTTTAGTGTGCGGCTGCCAAGGCAGTCGCACTCTCTTCGGCGCGCAGGGATCGCTTAATATTTCCATTCACTGTAATGATGCCACGTGGACCGGGCATCTTAAGCGTAAGGAAAGCATAATGCGGTATTGCATTAAAGCGAGAGAAAGCTTCGCGTCCAATTAGTGCTTGATAGCTACTTTGGAACGGAGCAATTTGGAATGTTAAATTTTCGCTACGGAAGTTATCGGGGAAGCCGAATATAACCTCTAGTAGTAGGGAGCACGTGCAATGAGCCCCTGGGCCTGGCGTTACTCCTTTAAGGGTAGTGTTGCTGTGGCAAATTTTCGTTGCGTCTATCCCCATTTTGCGGATTGTATCCTGGTATATCAGGTTTAAACTGCTGCCACCGTCCATTAGGACTCGTGTAAAGTGGTATCCGTCAATTATTGGATCTAATACCAGGGAAGCCCATCCTGCACGCCGGATACTTGTTGAGTAATCACGATGGTCGAAAGTGATCGGTTGAGACGACCATTGGCAGGACTTCATGGTGATAGGCCCTTGGGCATATTTTTCTGGGAGTGCCGCTTTATTTCTCCCCTTGATCACGTGTAACACGTTTACTATTTTGACTTCTGGTGGAAATTTCCTTTGTTCCCCAGTGTCTTGTTTGAGAGGCTCATCCTCGTCTTCGCTTGGTGTATCCTCCCCCTTGTGTACGGTGTTGAGCTTGCCGGACTGCTTGAAGACCCAACATTTTTTGTGGGTATGATTAGCGGGTTTACCAGGGGTGCTATGGATCTAACATATTTGGTCCAGAATTTTGTTGAGGCTGGACAGTTCATCTCTGGCGCTTTTAGAGGGCGGCTTTTGCTGACCTGGCCGAGAGCTTCTGAATCCGGCATTTACCGCCGTGCTCTTCGGGCTGTCTTCTTTATTCCGACGCTTATTATTTTTTCTAACATCCCAAATTTTCAATTTGGAATGTTATACATTAGATCATCATTGCATACCATATTTTATTGCTTTTCTGGTTGATCCTAGAAAATTCTACGCAACTCAAGGACCCTCGGAGAGAGTTGGGGATTTCGTTATTTTCATATTTGAGTTTTTCTCAAATTTTGAAGATAGGATCATTTGATTTTATTTATTTTATCTTCAATTATTTCTATATTAAAAATATGAGAGAGGGAATAAAATGACTTTCCCAAAATAAAGAAATATTGAGGATTTAATAAAAAAATCAACTAAGATTTTATTTTGGTTTTATTTGCTATTTTATTCGAATTTAGGAAAAATTGCACGTTTTCAAAAATTGCATTTAGAGCCAAAAGATGTTCATCCTGTTCTAAATATTTTATTTAGACGGAGAAAATTTGTTTTGGCATTTTTAGATTTTTATTTATTTTTCTAGAATTTTTTTAGGCGCAGCGAAATGGTTTAAAAAAAACCCGCGCCCGACTCGGCCAAGGGCCCAGCCGAGCCAGGCCGGCCCAAGCCGCCGCCGCCGCCTTCCCCGCCGGACTCGGAGAGGAGTCCGAGCCGGAGCCGCCGCCGCCTTCCCCGCCGGACTCGGAGAGGAGTCCGAGCCGGAGCCGCCGCTGCCCATCGCCCCCTCCCCCTCTTAAATAGCCGCCCCACCGCCGCCCTCTCCTACCCCGCCGCCCCGCACCGCCGCCGCCGCCTGCGCCGCCGCACTCCGCCGCCGCTGCCGCATGCTGCCGCCGCCACTGCCGCACGCCGCCGCCCCGCCGCCCTGCCGGAGCCCCGCCGGAGAGCCGCCACCGCCGAGGTAGTCGCCGGCCGGTTTTTGGAAAAAAACCGATTTGTTTTTTTGAAAACCCTAGTTCCGTTTTTTAAATAAATAGATCGGTTTTTTTCTGGTTTATTTATTTTGTGAGCGCCCTTTCGTCCGTTCGTTTTAACAAACGCGTTTTTCGTTTAGTTTCTGTTAACGAACGTTCGTTCGTTAACTGTTCGTCGTTTTTCTTTCTCTCGGATTAAATCCGCGTTTTTTCTAATCGTGATCTCTGATCCGATGTTCGTTCTAGTTTAACTTTTCGCTCGTTTATCGGAATCAGACGATTCAAGCGCCTGGAGTTTCGTCTCGAAACCCTCTTTCCGTTTAACCAACTCAAACAAGTTTTTGCCACTGTAAAAATTGCCTTAGACCCAGAATAGTAAAAGAAGCTTGTTTCTCTTGCCGTTTGTCTTTCGTTGCTTCGTTCGTTTTGATTCTTTTTACCAACCGGAGTTCTTAAGTTGAACTTTTTGGTTAGTTCTCTTGTTCAAGTTTTACCTGTGCATTAGTTGAGTACTTATTGTATGTTGTTTGTTTGCGATAGAGTACCCGGAGTGCGCCGCTTGCTACTTCGAATCGCTAGGTTTCCCGGATCATCAACAAGGCAAGTAACACTTTGATCATATCTCCTACTACCCAGTTTTATTGCATTAGATCAATCCTCACACATTGCATCATTAGGATCTAATTAAATTGTGGGTTTGGGGAGTAGTTGGGGTAGAACCTATTACCTGTTTATTATCAAACCTTTGGGAGTTACTCTACGTTTGCTTATTATTGCTATGCTATGCTAGTAGATGTGGATTGGGTGAGTGTATCCATGATAGATGTGAGCTTTGTTAATTAATGGTTTATTTAAGGTGGCAACCTAAACACACATCTGGGTGGATTGAGGCACCTGGGTATTCCAGCTATTGCCTGTTTTCTTTTGGACTGCCACCCAGGCTCAAAGGGATCATGAGATTATTCATACTAGAAACTTCCGTGTGCAGCCACAAGCTACTATGGGCTCTAGCATAGTTGACTAAGTCGTGCGAACTCTTACAGTGGTAGACTAGCAGATGTAGAGGATGTAGGTTGGTACGGTCTACCCGTTTGTAAGGTGCTAGCGCTTCCGAAAGACTATGTCTCGGTCATCCGTTTCTCAAACACCATGTAGCGCGAGAAAACCAACAGAGGAGATCGAGTCTTGTGGGGAAAAGTGTGCAAACCTCTGCAGAGTGTATAAACTAATCATGGTTAGCCGTGTCCCCGTTTATGGACATCTTGAGTATCTAGTACCTGGATTATCATGTGAATCTCATCATGTTAGTCTAAAGTTAATTGTTGGGTTTTAATGACGATGCTTAATTGGGATTGAGAATGTTGTCAACTATTCTCAATGTTTAACAACTACCATGATAGTTAAATAAAATTTATTCCTTTGTAGTAGGGAAAATTTGGCTTTACGCAAAACTGTAACCATAGAGCTTTCCACCAGCCATATATGCATATAGAATAGCTTATTTTATTCCATCACTCTCTATGTGTTACATTGCCACCATATTCCATGTGCTGGCCCGTTTCGGGTTGCAACGTTAATGTTGCAGACTTTTCAGACGACGATTAAGGTGCCTTTAGGTCGTGGTTCTATACTCAGTGATGCCGTTGGAGTTGATGGACTCACTTATCTTCCAAGCCTTCCGCTGTTATCGTTTTTAGATAGCCTTAAGCCATATTTAATGTAATAAGTTCTCCTTTGAGACACTTGATGTAATAAGTGTGTGATTGCTACTCTGTTATAAATCCTTCAAGTACTGTGTGGTGTCAGCATTACTGATCCAGGGATGACACCGGAGCACAGAGATTGGACCGTTTGAGGTCTGGTCGCTACAAGATGGTATCAGAGCACACGCTAACTGTAGGACACGACCACTAAGCTAAAGCCCTAGATCACAACTTACTCTTCTCCTTCTGGCATCTCATCTTTTCTACTCTTTTAGGATGGCGGATGCAAGGAACAAGTTCATACAACCGGATGAAGATACACCCTTTGGACGTCACTTGAAGGAAGTCACTAGATACCTAAACATAGGAGTACCAAGCTTCACCGGAACCTACAACGCCACATTACCTGAAGAAGAGCGTTGGATGATTCAAGTTCAAGTTCCAGGAAGGACGTTCATGCCAGTCATTGAGCCCATAGAGTTTTCTTTTGATGCACCAGCTTGGAGTCTAGGGAAGAGCATGACAGCTCACATTGCCATGGGACGCATTGGAGAAGTTTACCACAATGATCTCAAGGATACTATCTACCAGATTTGTGGGTGCCGAGATGAGCACTGGGAGATGATCAGCACCAAGAAGGATAGATCAATTGCAGCTTTTATCCAGGAGTTAAACTAGCACATTCGACGCCAGGAGAACCAGATGTGCGCAGACATGATAGATCTAAAGAAAGCAAGGACAAGAATCAAGGAACTGGAGGAAGAACTCAAGGCTACACGTGAAGATTATGAAGAGGAAATCGAAGTATTAGTGGAGAAGAATGATGATCTGATCAAGAATATTGGAATATTCATGGGAGACCCTACACCAGTAGAAGAAGACGAAGAACCCAAGGAGATTCGCCCAGAAGATTACATCATCATCGACGACACCGACTCGGATCCAGATGATAGCGATGATGACTATGTGGATGAAGCTGGAGAAGATATCATGGAGTCTGCAACCGAAGAATATTTCTAGTAGACCACCCCAACAGTAGTAGTAGTCCACCATGTAAATATAGTAGTCCAAGCACTTTTGCGATAGTTAGATCGATTGTATGCCCTTGTTTGATTGAATGAAGTAAATTGTTTGCTTTTGCCTCATGTGCATATGGGTAGTGTTTTCTCTTTAGACCCCCTCTATTCTTAATCTCATCTTTTCTAAACCCTCAGATGCCTCCGAGACGTGACCCAGGATTTACCTTCCCACCGGAGCTCACTCAGTTGATCCAGCAGCAGAACACATTGATGCAGTTACTAGTCCAGAATCAGAATCAGGGGAACAACAACAGCAACCCACCACCACCACCACCACTTGTTGATCACTTAGCCCGGTTTCTTAGGTTGAATCTGCCGGTGTTTTCCAGTAGCACCCAGCCGATAGTAGCAGATGATTGGCTCCGCAAGACAACTAGAGAGTTGACCACAGCAGGATGCACAGATGCGGAAATGGTGAAGTTTACCGCACATCAGCTTGAAGGACCCGCAGCCTCATGGTGAGAGAATTTCACAGCCACTTTCCCTGCCGACACTGTCACGTGGGACCAGTTTCACCAGGCTTTTCGTACTGCCCATGTTTCAGCAGGAGCTATGGCCATGAAGAAGCAAGAGTTTTGCAACTTACGCCAAGGAGGACGGACAGTTGGCCAGTATGTGGAGGACTTTAGTAAGTTAGCACGTTATGCCCCAAATGACGTTGCTACGGATGCAGCTAAACATGAGAAGTTTCTGGAAGGACTGAATGATGAGTTGAGCATGCAGTTGATGGTAGCAACCTTCAACAACTACCAGGAGTTGGTAGATCGTGCTCTCACGATTGAAGGGAAGCAACAGCAGATCGAGAACCGCAAGCGGAAGTATGGACAAGGGAAGTACAATTCTGGAGCTCAGCAGAAGCCATGTTTTACCCCTAGACCAGGAGGACATTTCCAGCATACCCATGGAGGAGGTAGCTCGCACAATCACAATGGCCCCAAGACTGGTAATGGGAATGGAGGAAGCAACGGCCAGAACCGCACCAACTCATCAACCCCAGCCAAGAAAGACTTGAGCCAAGTCACTTGTTTTAAGTGCCAGAAGACCGGACATTATGCCAACGAATGTCCTGAATCCCAGAATGGAAATGGCAATGGAAGCTCTGGGAAGAAGCCAAACCCTTTCAATAGGGGACAGGTGAACCACGTTAAAGTGGAGGAGGTTGAAGAGCAGCCGGATGCAGTAATCAGTAAGTTTTTGGTTAAGTCATTTACTGCACTCGTTCTTTTTGATACTGGTGCATCGCATTCATACATATCAAGGGGATTTGTGGATAAGTATAAACTGCCAACCCAAGCCCTTAGGTCACCCATGTTAGTAACCTCGCCTGGAGCAGAGTATATGGCTAGCCTATGGTGTGGTCGGTTACCATTAAGGATTGGTAACTACGTATTTCCCTCAGACCTAATAGTGTTGGAATCTCAAGGATTGGATGTGATATTAGGCATGGATTGGTTGTCAAAGTATGAAGGGAATATTGAATGTGCTAGTAAGTCAATTTTGCTTACCCCCCCCCCCAGAAGGAAGAAGGATCAAGTATGTATCACAGCATGTGCCAAACAGGACTCAAGTAAATTGCCTAACGTGAGTTGTGCAGGAGGAAGTACCAATAGTGAAGGATTTCCCTGATGTATTTCCCGAGGAATTGCCAGGCATGCCACCGGATAGAGATATTGAGTTTTTGATTGAGCTTTTGCCAGACACAAGGCCAATATCAAAGAGACCATATAGGATGCCCGCAAAGGATTTGGTGGAGATTAAGAAGCAGATTAAGGAGTTACTGGATAAGGGTTATATTCGCCCAAGTTCTTCACCTTGGGGATCACCAGTACTTCTAGTGGAAAAGAAGGATGGATCGTTAAGGATGGTTGTTGATTATCGAGGTTTGAATGAAGTAACCATCAAGAACAAGTACCCACTACCAATGATCAATGATCTGTTTGATCAATTGCAAGGAGCTAAGGTATTTTCCAAGATCGATCTACGATCAGGATACCACCAGTTGAAGATTCGAGAACAAGATATACCTAAGACGGCTTTTACCACCAGGTATGGGCTGTATGAGTATACCGTTATGTCATTTGGTCTGACTAACGCACCAGCATATTTCATGAACATGATGAACAAGGTGTTTATGGAGTTTCTGGATAAATTCATGGTAGTGTTCATTGATGATATCCTGGTTTACTCAAAGAATGAAGAGGAGCATAAGGAACATTTGCGTTTGGTGCTTGGTAAACTCAGAGAACATCAATTATATGCCAAGTTTAGCAAATGTGAGTTTTGATTGAAGGAAGTTGGATTTCTCGGACACGTTATATCGGGAGAGGGTATAGCAATAGATCCCACTAAAGTTGATACCGTGACCAATTGGGAAGCGCCAACAACAGTTGGAGAGATCCGGAGTTTTCTTGGACTCGTAGGATACTACCGGAGATTCATTGAGAATTTCTCAAGGATTGCGAAGCCTATGACGGAGTTGTTGAAAAAGGATACCAAGTTCAAATGGACTAAGGAATGTGAGACCACTTTCAAGGAATTGAAGAAACGTTTGGTTACATCACCTGTGCTGATTTTGCCAGATCAGACCAAGGATTATGAGATGTATTGTGACGCTTCACGTCGAGGATTTGGAGCAGTGCTTATTCAGGAAGGAAGAGTTGTTTCCTATGCCTCACGACAGCTTAAGCCTCATGAGTTGAATTATGCCACACATGATTTGGAGTTAGCAGCCGTAGTGCATGCATTGAAAACCTGGAGACACTTTCTCATTCGAAATCATTGTGAGGTGTACACGGATCACAAGAGTTTGAAGTATATTTTCACACAGAAGGAGTTGAACCTCAGACAAAGGAGATGGTTGGAGCTCATCAAGGATTATGATATGAGATTGCATTATCACCCCGGAAAGGCTAACGTAGTAGCCAATGTGCTGAGTCGTAAGAGCCATGTCAACACCCTAATGACGGGAGATTTCCCAAGGGAGTTAGCCGAAAATCTTCGTGAGCTATGTTTGGAGATAGTCCCGAGAGGCTATGTAGTAGCATTGGAGATTCAGTCTACTTTGATGGATAAAATCAGAGAAGCCCAGAAGACTGACAAGGAGATTGCCTCTATTAAGGAGAAAATGAGCAAAGGAAAAGCTAAGGGATTTCGTGAGGATGAGCACGATACCCTATGGTTTGAAGACCGTGTTTATGTGCCTAATGATTCGGAGATCGGGAAGTTAATTCTGCAAGAGGCACATGATTCACCATATTAGATTCACCCAGGAAATACCAAGATGTATTTGGATTTGAAGGATACTATCTGGTGGACTGGAATGAAGAAGGATATTGCGGAGTATGTAGCAGTTTGTGATGTATGTCAGAGAGTAAAGGCAGAGCATCAGAAGCCAGCGGGATTGCTACAGCCATTGCCGATACCCGAATGGAAGTGGGATAAGTTACGCATGGATTTTATTACAGGTTTACCCAGAACTCGTTCAGGCTATGACTCAATATGGGTTGTAGTCGATCGTTTGACAAAGGTAGCCCATTTCATTCCAGTGAAGACTACCTATACCAGTGCAAAGTTGGCAAAGATATACATGACCAGAATCGTATGTCTGCATGGAGTTCCAAAGAGCATTGTATCAGATAGAGGAACCCAATTTACCTCAAAGTTCTGGAATCAGTTGCATGAAACTTTGGGTACCAGACTAGAGTTTAGTACAGCCTTCCATCCGCAGACAGATGGACAGACCAAGAGAGTCAACCAGATTTTGGAGGATATGCTGAGAGCTTGTGCGCTAGATTACAGATCTAGTTGGGACGAGAATTTGCCATATGCAGAGTTCTCTTACAAACAACAGTTATCAATCCAGTTTGAAGATGGCCCCTTTCGAAGCCTTGTACGGAAGGAGGTGCAGGACCCCATTGTCTTGGGATGAAGTTGGAGACCGTCAGTTGTTTGGACCGGATCTGATTAAGGAGTCTAAACAGAAAGTGAAATTGATTCGTGACAGGCTCAAGGTAGCCCAGTCCAGGTAGAAGAGCTACGCAGATTCTAAACGCAAGGAGACAGTTTACGAAGTCGGAGACCGAGTTTATCTTCGAGTATCACCACTTCGAGGAGTTAAGCGCTTTGGAGTTAAAGGAAAGTTAGCGCCACATTTTGTAGGCCCATACAAAGTTTTGGAGCGTATGGGAGAAGTAGCCTATAAGTTGGAATTGCCCGAAGGATTGTCAGGAGTTCACGACGTGTTCCACGTTTCCCAGTTAAAGACATGTCACGCAGAGATGGCTGATATACCGCTAAGAGATACAGTGCCACTGGAAGCAATTCAGTTGGACAGTGTTTTGATCTATGAGGAGAAACCAGTTAAGATTCTAGAGTATGCCAGTCGAGTCACCCGCAACAAGGTTATCAAGTTTTGCAAAGTTTAGTGGAGCCACCAAACGGAGGATGAAGCCACAGCGAGAGGAAGAATTGCTGAAGGACCACCCTCACCTATTTTCTAACCAACCCGAATCTCGAGGGCGAGATTCATCTTAAGGGGGGTAGGTTTGTAACATCCCAAATTTTCAATTTGAAATGTTATACATTAGATCATCATTGCATACCATATTTTATTGCTTTTCTGGTTGATCCTAGAAAATTCTACGCAACTCAAGGACCCTCGAAGAGAGTTGGGGATTTCGTTATTTTCATATTTGAGTTCTTCTCAAATTTTGAAGATAGGATCATTTGATTTTATTTATTTTATCTTCAATTATTTCTATATTAAAAATATGAGAGAGGGAATAAAATGACTTTCCCAAAATAAAGAAATATTGAGGATTTAATAAAAAATCAAATAAGATTTTATTTTGGTTTTATTTGCTATTTTATTCGAATTTAGGAAAAATTGGACGTTCTCAAAAATTACATTTAGAGCCAAAAAATGTTCATCCTGTTCTAAATATTTTATTTAGACGGAGAAAATTTGTTTTGGTATTTTTAGATTTTTATTTATTTTTCTAGAATTTTTTTAGGCGCAGCGAAATGGTTTAAAAAAAACCCGCGCCCGACTGGGCCAAGGGCCCAGCCGAGCCAGGCCGGCCCAAGCCGCCGCCGCCGCCTTCCTCGCCGGACTCGGAGAGGAGTCCGAGCCGGAGCCGCCGCCGCCCGTCGCCCCCTCCCCGTCGTAAATAGCCGCCCCGCCGCCGCCCTCTCCTACCCCGCCGCCCCGCACCACCGCTGCCGCCGCCTGCGCTGCCGCACTCTGCCGCCGCTGCCGCATGCCACCGCCGCCGCTGCCGCACGTCGCCGCCGCCACTGCCGCACGCCGCCGCCCCGCCGCCCTGCCGGAGAGCCGCCGCCGCCGAGGTAGTCGCCCGCCGGTTTTTGGAAAAAAACCGATTTGGTTTTTTTGAAAACCCTAGTTCCGTTTTTTTAAATAAATATATCGGTTTTTTTTCTGGTTTATTTATTTTGCGAGCGCCCTTTCGTCCGTTTGTTTTAACGAACGCGTTTTTCGTTTAGTTTCTGTTAACGAACGTTCGTTCGTTAACTGTTCATCATTTTTCTTTTTCTCGGATTAAATCCGCGGTTTTTCTAATCGCGATCTCTGATCCGATGTTCCTTCTAGTTTAACTTTTCGCTCGTTTATCAGAATCAGGCGATTCAAGCGCCTGGAGTTTCGTCTCGAAACCCTCTTTCCGTTTAACCAACTCAAACAAGTTTTTGCCACTGTAAAAATTGCCTTAGACCCAGAATAGTAAACGAAGCTTGTTTCTCTTGCCGTTTGTCTTTCGTTGCTTCGTTCGTTTTGATTCTTTTTGCCAACCGGAGTTCTTAAGTTGAACTTTTTTGTTAGTTCTCTTGTTCGAGTTTTACCTGTGCATTATTTGAGTACTTATTGTATGTTGTTTGTTTGCGATAGAGTACCCGGAGTGCGCCGCTTGCTACTTCGAATCGCTAGGTTTCCCGGTGAAAGGATCGATATGGTTGACTAGAGGGGGGGGGTGAATAAGCAACTAACAAATTTTAGCTTTTCTTTAGCAATTTAAACTTTGCATCAAATAGGTTGTCTAGACATGCAACTAGATGAGCAACCTATATGATGCAACACGAATAGGAACACAAGAAAGCAAGATATATGAAACAAATAAGCTACACAAGTAAAGGCACGAGATAACCAAAAGTGGAGACGGTGGAGACGAGGATGTGTTGCCGAAGTTCCTTCCCTTTGAGAGGAAGTATGTCTCCGTTGGAGCGGTGTGGAGGCACAATGCTCCCCAAGAAGCCACTAGGGCCACCGTAATCTCCTCACGCCCTCACACAATGCGAGATGCCGTGATTCCACTATTGGTGCCCTTGGAGGCGGCGACCGAACCTTTACAAACGAGGTTGGGGCAATCTCCACAACTCAATTGGAGGCTCCCAACGACACCACGAAGCTTCACCACAATGGACTATGGCTTCGCGGTGACCTCAACCATCTAGGATGCTCAAACACCCAAGAGTAACAAGATCCGCAAGGGATTAGTAGGGGGAATCAAATATCTCTCGGTGGAAGTGTAGATCGGGGCCTTCTCAACCACTCCCGAGCAAATCAACAAGTTTGGTTGGCTAGGGAGTGAGATTGGGCGAAAATGGAGCTTGGAGCAATAATGGAGCTTTAATGGTGGAAGAGGTGAGTCAACGGGGAAGAAGGAGACCCTTTATATAGTGTGTGGAAAAGATCCAACCGTTACCCACCTACCAGCCCGCGGCCAGTGGTACTACCGCGCATGGCCAGCGGTACTACCGCAAGGCCGCGCGGTAGTACTGCTTGCAACCAAGCGGTACTACCGCACGGTAGTGCGGTACTACCGTACCACCCTACGGTACTGCCGCGACCCCCAGCCAGGGAAACAGACGCAAGCTGGGGCGGTACTTCCGCCCGCGCGGTACTACCGCGCCATCAGGGTGGTACTACCGTGAGGCAAAAAGTCCCGATAGGGGGATGGGAACTTCTGTGCATACTTCCGCAAAAGAACAGAAGTAGCAAAAACTCGACACAGTAGTACTGCCGAGGGGCGGTACTACTGCCTGACCGCCTAGCGCGGTACTACCGCGGCAGGTGCGGATGTAAAAAGTTACATCCGCTCCTACTACCGCAACCGGGCGGCACTAGCCGGGTGGGGCAGCGGTAGTAAGGCTCCGGGGGAGCGGTACTACCGTGAGCACCAGCGGTACTACCGTGCCACTGCGCGGTACTACCTTGGATGCCCACGGTACTACCGTTAATCCTGGAGCGGTACTACCGCAACCACACAAGCAGTCAGTCAACTATGGCAGGAAAACGGAGGAAGCTCCAAGGAAGAAGGAGGGGATAAAAGGAGACGTGTACGTGATGATTCCACCCAAACCTTTCCAACGCGGACCCCCTCTTAATAGTACGGCTTTCCTATGACTCAAATCCACCAAAAAGAAACATAGAAAAGACGCCGTCTTCGTCAGTCTTCGAGGGGCACCCAATCGTCTTGTGCCTAGCAGAGAAGAGTCTGGAAAGCTCATGGCACACGATTAGTCCGCAAATGCATTGTCATCAATCACCAAAACACTTAGGGATAAATATGACCTTACAATCTCCCCCTTTTTGGTGGATTGATGACAATACGGGATTTGCACAAAGAAAATAATATTAAGTAAATGCAAACCCCTCCTCTCTATAATATAGACGGGCTCCCCCTAGATGTGTGCTACCTAGATGAGTGCTTTGAACTGCACGGCACACGAATACTAGGATCAAAGCTCCCCCTATATTATAGAGACAAGGCATATCTATCACTAGACAAGATATACCATACATAAGTTAACTACGATAGATAAAGTGCATATGTCTTACACCATATGGAGGAGAGGTCTCGGAAGCACAAACCGAACTAAAGCAAACGAGGTCCAAACGACAAAGCAAACAAAGCAAACAAACACACTAAGCAAACAAACACACCAAACACAACGCAAATCCCTACACTCTCTCCCCCTTTGGCATCGAGACGCCAAAAAGGCAGAGAGGACACCTACAGACACGGGGTGGCTCAGGCAGAGAAGTCGTCCCACTGCTCCTCGTGCTCCTCGTCAGACTCAGCGGCGGGGATAGTCTCCTCCATGTCATCCTCTGAACTGGTCCACTTGTAGCCCTGCTTAGACATCCAGGCAGCCTCAGGAGTGATGACGTCCTCAGACCCGCCAGACACATCCTCTCCATAGAGCCTCATCACCTTCTTGTCACGGCGGCGACTCTCCTTGTCAGACACGTGAGCCCTGTACTGTCCCTTCGCCTGCATGCAGAAGAGAGTCTTCATCTTGTTCTTCAGCTTCTTGGCCCATGATGGCTCAGAGGAAGAAGTGGTGGACCTGGCAGCACGGTCCTCAGCAGCACGGTCCTCAGCACGGTCCTCAGTAGCCTCCCCCTGACCAGCAGCCCTCCTAGCAGAAGATGCCTCAGCACGAGTAGTGGTGTTGGCCCAGTTGGGCTTGACGCGGAGGCTGATGGACTCATGGCGAATCCAGTCTGAAGCAAGGAACTCATCACCTGGATACGTCTTCTCCCAAGTGGAGGAGAGCAGCAGAAACAGGTACGGTCCATAGATAGGTACCTTGCGAGTGAACACCGCAAACCGAAGCTCACACCACATGATGTGAGAGACATCAAGCGGCTGAGTCTGAGAAGAACGTGCCTCTGCACACAAGAGCAACATGTCCACTAGATATGCATGAACCTTGTCCTTGTCGCCAATGCGTGGGAACAGAGTGTTGCGGAAGATGCGATGCATGATATCCAGAAAGGAGTTCAACACCCAAGATGACTTCCCATTGGGGAGTACCTTCTCAACAAGGAAGGGCTGAAGCTGGTTCTTGTTGGCAGACTCAGAGTTGGCATGGGGGCGGACGCCAACGGGGGTGTGAAGCCCGTCATCAGGAATGTGCAGCAGATCCATGAACTCTTTCCATGTAGCAGACAGCTGACGCCCATTGGTCATCCAAGTCATCCTCCGCTCCTCCCCGGGATGAAAGTACACTGAGGCAAAGAACTGACAGATAAGCTCAGGGTCATAGTCAAGGTGAAAGGAGATCACCGGCTCAATAGCAAACTGCTCCACCAAGTCCAGAGCCTCTCCAAAATAGTCACGAAACTTGTCTTTCCGCAGGTGATGCATGTCTATCCACTTAACATCCACGTAGGTATTCTGCTTGTTCTTGATCACATCCAGATAGATGAGAGCCTGTTGCTTGGTCCAGAACAACTCGGTGCCTCTGAGGATAGCCCGAGGATTCACATAGGGATTGATCTTTCGGCGCTCGACATACTCAGTGGTTGAAATCTCGTCCATGCCCTTAGCCGGTTCCTTGTGCTTGCTGGCAGTGGTCTTGACATTGCGCTTGGGGGCATTGGAGCCCTCTGGAGCTTCATCTTGGGGGTTGCGCAGACGCTTGGAGCCAGTGTCACGACTGGGATTGGAACGGCGAGAGCCACCACCTGAGACACAGAACGCAAAAACACCCACAACGGCCAAGAGAGATTAATGCAAAGACCACAACAAAGCAAGTGAAACAAGTAGAAGGCACACATGATACATGCCTAGAGAGAGATTTGATCCCTACGGTAGTACTGCCAAGAGCTGCGGAGCTAAGAGAGTAGTACGGCTCTTAGACGCGGTAGTACCGTGCAAGATCACGGTAGTACCGGGTGTAGGAGCGGTAGTACGACCTTAGCACCGCGGCCGGCGCGGTAGTACCGCGTCTGCGGAGCGGTAGTACTGCACGGTACGGTAGTACCGCACCTGACGGGCGGTAGTACCGCAAGAGCGGTAGTACCGCACATCGGGCACGGTAGTACCGCACCGTGTCAGATCTGAACTAGTTCAAATCTGAGAAAGCCCGCGAAAACACGGCAGTACTACGGTTGGACAAAACTACCACAAGACAGCATATCAAGTATGTTTCCTACGCATCACGACTCTCCTACATCCTACTCTTGCATAGATTTGGCCTAAAATCTCAAGAACAACAAGTTTCTCCCCAAAAGCCTAGAAGCAAGGAAACAGCCAAGAAAGAGAGGGATTTGGGGAAAAACCTTGGTCCATGGCAAGAGGAAGTGGTGGGGAATGATCCCACCGGTCGGAATCCGAGGAGAGTGGCCGGAGACGGAGATCCGGCGAGGGCCTCCGGCGCCGTTCTTGAGAGGGAGAGACGTGGAGAGAGAGACAATGAATGGGTATGGGGAGTTGGAACTCCCCTGCCCGAGTCATAACCCCCCACGCGCCCTTGACGGCGCGGTAGTACCGTGCCCAGACACGGTAGTACCGCGTGGTGCGGTAGTACCGTGCCTCCCAAGCGGTAGTACCGCGCCCAGACGCGGTAGTACCGTGGGCTCAAGAAGATGCACGTTTAGAGCCCGAAAAACTGGATCTTTGCACAAAATAACTCCGGGCCAACACAACACCACAAGACCACGCAACACACAAAACCAGAAAGGCACACGACAAACGAACCAACCACGAGACACCACCTCTCCAAAAGAGAGGGCGGTGGCCGTAGCCACCTATGTTTGAGTCAATTGGTATGGCACCGCGAAGAATTATCCTTGGGTCCATGACCAAAACTCGTCTTTGAAGCACAAGTACCATCAAAAATGGCTAATGTGAAAGACTTGATTGATTTATGCATAATGGGGGGAGGGAGAGTTCATTGAGAGAACATCACTCCCCCTATGTCCATGCCTACATCTAAATAGGACAACACGTTGAGTATGGTGGGGTGTGCAAGGGTTCACGCAACATTGCTCGAATCGATGATATTTAGCTCATGCCTTAACTCGCGAAATCTTGCTTCATCCAAGGGCTTCGTGAAGATATCTGCAAGGTTATCATGAGTGTTGACGTAGTTGAGCTCGATCTCTCCTCGCCTAATGTGATCCCGGATGAAGTGATACCGGATCTCAATATGCTTCGTCTTGAAGTGTTGCACCGGGTTGAGAGAGATCTTGATGGCACTTTCATTGTCACACCAAAGAGGCACTTTGTCACAAGTGACACCATAATCCTTTAAAGTTTGCCTCATCCATAAGAGTTGTGCACAACAACTACCGGCCGCAACATACTCCGCTTCGGTGGACGAGAGAGACACACAACTTTGCTTTTTGGAAGACCAACTTACCAAAGAGCAACCAAGGAATTGGCACCCTCCGGAAGTGGACTTCCTATCCACTTTGTCTCCCGCCCAATCGGAATCCGAGTACCCTACAAGCTTGAAGTTTGATCCTCTTGGGTACCATAAGCCAAAGTTTGGGGTATGAGCCAAATATCGAAAGATTCGTTTGACCGCCACATAGTGACTTTCCTTAGGTGCGGCTTGAAACCGTGCACAAATTCCCACACTCAACATGATGTCCGGTCTAGATGCACAAAGGTAAAGCAAGGATCCAATCATGGAACGATATACCTTTTGATCCACCACTTTACCATTGGGATCTAAGTCAAGTTGGCACTTGGTGGGCATTGGAGTGGAAGCCGGCTTGACGTCACTTAGCTTGAATCTCTTGAGCATGTCTTGAGTGTATTTGGATTGATTGATGAAGGTTCCTTCTCTTCTTTGCTTCACTTCGAACCCTAGAAAGAACTTCAACTCTCCCATGGAGGACATCTCGAACTTTGAGGTCATGAGAGCGGCAAATTCCTCATTGAAAGCTTTGTTAGGAGAACCAAAGATAATATCATCAACATATAATTGGCACACAAACAACTCCCCTTTGACCTTCTTAGTAAAAAGAGTGGGGTCGATTATCCCAACTTCAAAGCCACGGTCTTGTAACAACTCGGTAAGGTGGTCATACCACGCACGTGGGGCTTGTTTAAGGCCATAGAGTGCCTTATCGAGTTGATACACATGATCGGGAAAGTAGGGATCCTCGAACCCGGGGGGTTGCTTGACGTACACCAATTCATTAATGGGACCATTAAGAAAAGCACTCTTCACATCCATTTGATGTAACTTAAAGTTATGATGAGAAGCATATGCAATCAACATGCGAATGGATTCAAGACGAGCAACGGGAGCAAAGGTTTCACCGTAGTCGATACCCTCGACTTGGGAGTAGCCTTGTGCTACCAAACGAGCCTTGTTGCGAATGATAATCCCATGGGCATCTTGCTTGTTCTTGAATATCCACTTGGTTCCAATGACATTGTGGTTCCCCGTTGGCCTTGGTACCAATCTCCACACTTTGTTGCGCTCGAAGTTGTTGAGTTCTTCGTGCATGGCATTGAGCCAATCCGGATCTTCTAGCGCCTCATAGACCTTGTGGGGTTCCACACAAGAGACAAACGCGTGATGCTCACAATAATTTGCTAATTGTCTACGAGTGCTTACCCCCTTTCTTAAGCTTCCAAGCACATTCGTCATGAGATGATCCTTGGTGGAGAGCTTGGAAGCAACCTTGGCGGCACGACGCTCTAATTCCTCCTCGGTGGTGAGTTGAGGAGCGGTTACTTGATCATCTTGAGCGCCGTCATGAACTTGTTCTTGATCTTGAACTTGCTCGGGGGAGAGAACTTGACCTTGGGCATCACTTGGTGTGTCCACACCGTCTTGAGTATGATCTAGCCCTTGGTCTTGTTCATGAGGTTGAGGGCCTTCACTTTGTTCTTCGGAAGCGTGTGGGCCTTGGGTTGGTGATGGCTCCACTTGAGTGGAGCATTGTCCTTCTCCTTCGGCCACAAGGGGTTCCTCAATGGGTAGGATGAAACCAACACCCATTCTTCTTATGGCTTGAGGAGGAATTTCATCACCTACATCACAAGTGCCACTTTGCTCCACTTGGGAGCCGTTATTCTCATCAAACTCCACGTTACACGTCTCCTCAATAAGTCCCGTGGATTTATTGAGGACACGGTAAGCATGAGAGTTTGTAGCATAACCAACAAATATGCCCTCATAAGCTCTAGCCTCGAATTTAGACAACCGAACACCTTTCTTGAGAATGAAACACTTACACCCGAATACCCGGAAGTACTTGAGGTTGGGCTTGTTACCGGTGAGTATCTCATATGGAGTCTTGTTCAAGCCCTTGTGGAGGTAGAGCCGATTGGATGCATGACACGCGGTGTTGATGGCTTCGGCCCAAAAGTTGTACGGAGACTTGAACTCCGCCATCATGGTCCTTGCCGCATCCATCAACGTCCGGTTCTTCCTCTCCGCAACACCGTTTTGTTGAGGGGTGTATGGTGCGGAATATTGATGCTTGATTCCCTCATCACTAAGAAATTCATCCAAGGTGTAGTTCTTGAACTCGGTGCCGTTGTCACTTCTTATTGTCAAGATCTTTGCATTGTGTTGACGTTGTGCTTCATTTGCAAAGTCAATGACGGTTTGTTGGGTCTCGCTCTTCCTCTTGAAGAAATACACCCACGTGTACCTTGAGTAGTCATCCACAATCACCAAACAATACTTCCTACCTCCAAGACTATCGAAGGATGGAGGCCCAAAGAGATCCATGTGAAGGAGCTCCAAAGGCCTCTTTGAATAAATGATAGTCGAGGGAGGGTGAGCCTTCTCATGTAGCTTTCCTTCGATACAGGCACTGCAAGCACGATCTTTAGCAAAACTAACATTCGTTAGTCCACGGACATGGTCCCCCTTTAGGAGACTTTGCAAAGATCTCATATTGACATGGGCTAAACGGCGATGCCAAAGCCATCCCACATCAACTTTAGCCATTAGGCATGTCGCGGTCTTAGTGGGTCGCTCCGAAAAGTTAATCACATATAGACCGTTCTCGACATGCCCAACAAAGGCTACTTTAAGAGTCTTGCTCCACAAGAGGGCCACGGTATCGATATCAAAGAAAGTGGCAAAGCCCATGATTGCAAGTTGACGAACGGAAAGTAAATTGTATGCAAGGGACTCAACAAGCATGACCTTCTCGATCGTGAGATCATGAGAGATGACAACCTTGCCAAGTCCCAATACCTTAGAAGATGAGGCGTCACCCCACTCGACATTGGTGGGCATAGATGGAACCTTGTGCACGTCCACCACCAAGTCCTTGCTTCCGGTCATATGATTTGTAGCTCCACTATCGAGCAACCATGATCCACCACCGGAAGCAAACACCTACAAGAGATCAATGCTTGGTTTTAGGTACCCATTTTGTAATGGGTCCTTTGATGTTAGTAACAAGGGTCTTAGGAACCCAAATAGACCATTCAATGTACTCATGAAGAGAACCAACAAATTTGGCATAAACATGCCCATCACTAGCACGGCACAACACATAAGAAGGATTAAAATCGCCGGCTTTGTTGGGTGAGGTGACATTGCCCTTCTTGACTTTGTTCTTCTTCTTCTCCTCGGGGACACTCTCTCCCGCCCTCACAAAGGTTTGCATGAGGGGAGGAGGTCGTTTGGTCTTGTCATTCTTCTTCTTGTTCTTGGAGTCGGGGACGTACCCAACCCCTTCCTTCGCCACACCTCCCTTTCGGTTGATCAAGAGATCATTGAGGTTCTTCTTGCCTTGTATGCAAGTCGCAAGGCCTCTCTCAAGTTGCTCCTTCAACTTAGCATTTTCTTCAACAAGATGTATATGCTCACAACACGGGTTAGTAGCATTTGCATTATCAATTAAAACCATATGAGGAAAAGTTGCTTTCTCCTTAGTTAGCTTCACTTGGAGTTGATCATGAGACTCCTTGAGACTAGCGTGAATACCCTTCAAGTCCTTGTGGGCCTTGTCAAGTATATCAAACTCCTCTTTGAGTCTAGCAAGATCAACCCCGAGTTTGGCCTTCTCGGAATTTAGCACACGAGAAACAACGAGGGCATGATCATAATCTTTCTCTAACTTAGCATGATCAACGTTGTGTGACTCCTCAAGAGCCAAACGAAGACCACGCTCTTCCTCAAGAGCATTGGAAAGATCCGAAATCTCATCGGCATAGTCACGACTATGCCCTTCCATCTTCGAGATGGTGTCTTCGTGAGCCTCGATCATGTCATTGGCCTCACGAAGTTGTTCCAAGAGAGCAACAAAGTGCTTCTTGGATTTTCCCTTGAGTTTACCCATAAAGGCCTCAAACTCGTTGGCCTCCACATTAGTTCCCTCAACTTCATTAATGCTATCCATTTGGGAAGGATGATTAATGATGGTAGTTTTTATGTTGGAGGTTACCTTGTTGGTGGCTTTATCCATGAGGCACTTGGCGGTGATGCTTTAGTTGGGTGAGTCGAAGAGGGACACTCGTGACGTTGTTGCAATGGCGAGGAGGCCATGGCAACCGACTCATCATCTTCATCATCGTCATCATCCTCATTGTACTCTTCTTGCACAACCAAGGCCTTGGGAGGAGTCTTCTTGGTGAAGTTGTTCTTGTTGGGGAACGACTTGGCCTTGTCCTTTCGGATGAGTTTGCCACCATTGTCTTCCCTCTTCTCATACGGGCATTCCGCAATGAAATGACTTACGTTGCCGCAATTGTAGCAAGTCCTTACACGTTGCTTGCCCCTTGTGCCACTCGAGTTGTTTTTGCTAAAGTTGGGCCTCGAGTTTTTCTTGCTCCAAAATTGCCTTGAAGCAAGTGCCATATGTTCATGATATGCATACTTCGTATCTTCGGGGTTGCTCTCCTCTTCTTCCTCTTCTTCTTCTTCCACGGTGAGCTTGGCCTTCAATGCAAGGTTAGGCTTCTTTGCCCGTTGAGAACGGAGCACCGCATTGTCGGCGGTCTTGTCCAAAATTTTCATGGCCACAAACTCATCCAACACTTTGCTTGAGGTCAAAGTGTGGAAGTCCGGTCTGACGAATGACGGAGGACATGGCCTTGTGGTAGGGCATCATCGCCTTGAGGAATTTGCGCTTGATCCAATTGTCATCCGTGTCCTTGCTCCCGTGATCTCGTAGTGAGACCACGAGTTTGGTGACTCTCCGATAGAGCTCACGAGGTTCTTCATCTTCCTTCATTGCAAACTCATCGGCCTCATCTTGTACCACTTCATAGTTGGACCGTTGAATGCTTGCGCTTCCCCGGTAGAGAGACATGACACAATGCCATGCATCTTTGGCCAAGGCGAAGGGACAAAGATGAGGTAGGTCTTCGGGTTGAAATGCATCTTGAATGATGAAGAGAGCATTCTCATTGAATTGATTGTCCGCGGCTTCTCGAGGAGTGAAGTTGCTTGGATCATGTGGATAGAAACCTTCTTCAATGATTCTCCAAAGGTTAGTGTTCACATGATTTAAATGACGTTTAAAGCGGTAAACCCATGAATCAAAATCCTCATTTTTCACAATCTTAGGGGGAGGACCGACATGATTCAAATGAGTGGAAGGAACCAGTCCACCATAAACAAGTGGTGGTTCCACATGGGCAAAGATGCCGGTGCCATTCTTGCCACTAGAAGAAGGAGCCTTTTCACTACTAGCTTCCCCCTTTTCAGGGATAGCATCCGACACCTTGTTGGCGGGATCCCCCACTTTCAACGGTGCGGTTGATAGTTTAAGCCCCTCAAGAAATTTAGTAAACATGCTTTCAACTTCGGTCGTCATGGAGGTTTTCAATGTCTCCATGTTGGGGAACGTTGCAGAAAACAAAAAATTTCCTACGGTTTCACCAAGATCCATCTAGGAGTTCATCTAGCAATGAGTGATCGGATTGCATCTACATACCTTTGTAGATCACGCGCGGAAGCGTTCAAAGAACGGGGATGAGGAAGGTGTACTCGACGTGATTCAAATCACCGGAGATCCTAGCGCCGAACGGACGGCACCTCCGTGTTCAACACACATACGGTCAGCGTAACGTCTCCTCCTTCTTGATCTAGCAAGGGGGAGGAGAGGTTGAGGAAGATGGCTCCAGCAGCAGCACGACGGCGTGGTGGTGATGGAGCTGCAGTACTCCGGCAGGGCTTCGCTAAGCTCTATGGAGGAGGAGGATGTGTTGGAGAGGGAGGGAGGCACCAAAGGCGTGGGTTTTGAAGTCCTCCATCTCCCCACTATATATAGGGGGGCCTAGGGGGGGGGGCGCCGGCCCTAGGAGATCCAATCTCCTAAGGGGGGGGGCCAAGGGAGGAATCCCTCCTCCCCAAGGCACCTCGGAGGTGCCTTCCCCCTCTGGGACTCTTCCCTTCCTTAACCCTAGGCGCATGGGCCTCTTGGGGCTGGTGCCCTTGGCCCATGCAGGCCAAGGCGCACACCCCTACAGCCCATGTGCCCCCCCGGGATAGGTGGCCCCACCCGGTGGACCCCCGGGACCCTTCCGGTGGTCCCGGTACAATACCGGTGACCCCGAAACTTGTCCCGATGCCCGAAATAGCACTTCCTATATATAATTCTTTACCTCCGGACCATTCCGGAACTCCTCGTGACGTCCGGGATCTCATCCGGTACTCCGAACAACATTCGGGTTACTGCATATACATATCCCTACAACCCTAGCGTCACCGAACCTTAAGTGTGTAGACCCTACGGGTTCGGGAGACATGTAGACATGACCGAGATCGCTCTCCGGTCAATAACCAACAGCGGGATCTGGATACCCATGTTGGCTCCCACATGCTCCTCGATGATCTCATCGGATGAACCACGATGTCGAGGATTCAAGCAACCCCGTATACAATTCCCTTTGTCAATCGGTATGTTACTTGCCCGAGATTCGATCGTCGGTATCCCAATACCTCGTTCAATCTCGTTACCGGCAAGTCACTTTACTCGTACCATAATGCATGATCCCGTGACCAGACACTTGGTCACTTTGAGCTCATTATGATGATGCATCACCGAGTGGGCCCAGTGATACCTCTCCGTCATATGGAGTGACAAATCCCAGTCTTGATCCGTGTCAACCCAACAGACACTTTCGGAGATACCCGTAGTATACCTTTATAGTCACCCAGTTACGTTGTGACGTTTGGCACACCCAAAGCACTCCTACGGTATCCGGGAGTTACACGATCTCATGGTCTAAGGAAAGGATACTTGACATTGGAAAAACTCTAGCAAACGAACTATACGATCTTATGCTATGTTTAGGATTGGGTCTTGTCCATCACATCATTCTCCTAATGATGTGATCTCGTTATCAATGACATCCAATGTCCATAGTCAGGAAACCATGACTATCTGTTGATCAACGAGCTAGTCAACTAGAGGCTTACTAGGGACATGTTGGTGTCTATTATTCACACATGTATTACGATTTCCGGATAACACAATTATAGCATGAATAAAGACAATTATCATGAACAAGGAAATATAATAATAATGCTTTTATTATTGCCTCTAGGGCATATTTCCAACAGTCTCCCACTTGCACTAGAGTCAATAATCTAGTTACATTGTGATGAATCGAACACCCATGGAATTCTGGTGTTGATCATGTTTTGCTCTAGGGAGAGGTTTAGTCAACGGATCTGCTACATTCAGGTCCGTATGTACTTTACAAATATCTATGTCTCCATCTTGATCATTTTCACGAATGGAGTTGAAGGGACGCTTGATGTGCCTTGTCTTCTTGTGAAACCTGGGCTCCTTGGCAAGTGCAACAGCTCCAGTGTTGTCACAGAAGAGTTTGATTGGCCCCGACGCATTGGGTATGACTCCTAGGTCGGTGATGAACTCCTTCACCCAAATTGCTTCATGTGCTGCCTCCGAGGCTGCCATGTACTCCGCTTCACATGTAGATCTCGCCACGACGCTCTGCTTGCAACTGCACCAGCTTACTACCCCACCATTCAAAATATACACGTATCCGGTTTGTGACTTTGAGTCATCCAGATCTGTGTCGAAGCTAGCGTCGACGTAACCTTTTACGACGAGCTCTTCATCACCTCCATAAACGAGAAACATTTCCTTAGTCCTTTTCAGGTACTTCAGGATATTCTTGACCGCTGTCCAGTGTTCCTTGCCGGGATTACTTTGGTACCTTCCTACCAAACTTACGGCAAGGTTTACATCAGGTCTGGTACACATCATGGCATACATAATAGAACCTATGGTTGAGGCATAGGGGATGACACTCATCTCTTCTATATCTTCTGCCGTGGTCGGACATTGAGCTGAGCTCAATTTCACACCTTGCAACACATGCAAGAACCCCTTCTTAGACTGATCCATATTGAACTTCTTCAATATCTTATCAAGGTATGTGCTTTGTGAAAGACCTATGAGGCGTCTTGATCTATCTCTGTAGATCTTGATGCCTAATATATAAGCAGCTTCTCCAAGGTCCTTCATTGAAAAACTTTTATTCAAGTAGGCCTTAATGTTATCCAAGAGTTCTATATCATTTCCCATCAAAAGTATGTCATCTACATATAATATGAGAAATGCTATAGAGCTCCCACTCACTTTCTTGTAAACGCAGGCTTCTCCATAAGTCTGCGTAAACCCAAACGCTTTGATCATCTCATCAAAGCGAATGTTCCAACTCCGAGATGCTTGCACCAGCCCATAAATCGAGCGTTGGAGCTTGCACACCTTGTCAGCATTCTTACGATCGACAAAACCTTCCGGCTGCATCATATACAATTCTTCCTTAAGGAAACCATTAAGGAATGCCGTTTTGACGTCCATTTGCCATATTTCATAATCATAGAATGCGGCAATTGCTAACATGATTTGGATGGACTTTAGCTTCGCTACCGGTGAGAAAGTCTCATCGTAGTCAACCCCTTGAACTTGTCGATAACCCTTAGCGACAAGCCGAGCTTTATAGATGGTCACATTACCATCCGCGTCTGTCTTCTTCTTAAAGATCCATTTATTTTCTATGGCTCGCCGCTCAACGGGCAAGTCAGTCAAAGTCCATACTTCGTTTTCATACATGGATCCTATCTCGGATTTCATGGCTTCTAGCCATTTGTCGGAATCCGGGCCCGCCATCGCTTCTTCATAGTTCGAAGGTCCACCGTTTTCTAACAACATGATTTCCAAGACAGGGTTGCCGTACCACTCTGGTGCGGAACGTGTCCTTGTGGACCTTCGAATTTCAGTAGGAGCTTGATCAGAAGTATCTTGATCATCATCATTAACTTCGTCTCTTGTCGGTGCAGGCACCTCAGAAACATTTTCTTGAGTTGTGCCATTTTCCGGTTCAAGAGGTAATACTTCATCAAGGTCTACTTTCCTCCCACTTACTTCTTTCGAGAGAAACTCTTTCTCTAGAAAGGACCCATTCTTGGCAACAAAGATCTTGCCTTCGGATCTGAGGTAGAAGGTATACCCAATAGTTTCTTTAGGGTATCCTATGAAGACGCATTTTTCCGATTTGGGTTCGAGCTTTTCAGGTTGAAGTTTCTTGACATAAGCATCGCATCCCCAAACTTTTAGAAACGACAGCTTAGGTTTCTTCCCAAACCATAATTCATACGGTGTCGTCTCAACGGATTTCGACGGAGCCCTATTTAAAGTGAATGCGGCAGTCTCTAAAGCATACCCCCAAAAAGATAGCGGTAAATCGGTAAGAGACATCATAGATCGCACCATATCTAATAGAGTGCGATTACGACGTTCAGACACACCATTACGCTGAGGTGTTCCAGGCGGCGTGAGCTGTGGAACTATTCCACATATTCCTAAGTGTGTGCCAAACTCATGACTCAAGTATTCTCCTCCACGATCTGATCGCAGGAACTTGATTTTCCTGTCATGTTGATTCTCAACCTCACTCTGAAATTCTTTGAACTTTTCAAAGGTCTCAGACTTGTGTTTCATTAAGTAGATATACCCATATCTACTCAAGTCATCAGTGAGGGTGAGAACATAACGATAGCCACCGCGAGCCTCAACACTCATTGGACCGCACACATCAGTATGTATGATTTCCAATAAGTTGGTTGCTCGCTCCATTGTTCCTGAGAATGGAGTCTTGGTCATTTTACCCATGAGGCATGGTTCGCACGTGTCAAATGATTCGTAATCAAGAGACTCTAAAAGTCCATCAGCATGGAGCTTCTTCATGCGTTTGACACCTATGTGACCAAGGAGGCAGTGCCACAAGTATGTGGGACTATCATTATCAATCTTACATCTCTTGGTACTCACACTATGAATATGTGTAGCATTACGCTCGAGATTTATTAAGAATAAAGCATTCACCATCGGAGCATGACCATAAAACATATCTCTCATATAAATAGAACAACCATTATTCTCGGATTTAAATGAGTAGCCATCTCGTATTAAACGAGATCCTGATATAATGTTCATGCTCAAAGCTGGTACTAAATAACAATTATTGAGGTTTAAAACTAACCCCGTAGGTAAATGAAGAGGCAGCGTGCCGACGGCGATCACATCGACCTTGGAACCATTCCCGACGCGCATCGTCACCTCGTCCTTCGCCAGTCTCCGCTTATTCCGCAGCTCCTGCTTTGAGTTACAAATGTGAGCAACTGCACCGGTATCAAATACCCAGGAGCTACTACGAGTACTGGTAAGGTACACACCAATTACATGTATATCACATATACCTTTTGTTTTGCCGGCCTTCTTGTCTGCTAAGTATTTGGGGCAGTTCCGCTTCCAGTGACCACTTCCCTTGCAATAAAAGCACTCAGTCTCGGGCTTGGGTCCATTCTTTGGCTTCTTCCCGACAGCTTGCTTGCCGGGCGCGGCAACTCCCTTGCCGTCCTTCTTGAAGGTTTTCTTACCCTTGCCTTTCTTGAACTTAGTGGTTTTATTCACCATCAACACTTGATGTTCCTTTTTGACTTCTACCTCTGCTGATTTCAGCATTGCAAATACCTCAGGAATGGTCTTTTCCATCCCCTGCATATTGAAGTTCATCACAAAGCTCTTGTAGCTTGGCGGAAGTGACTGGAGGATTCTGTCAATGACCGCGTCATCCGGGAGATTAACTCCCAGCTAAGTCAAGCGGTTATGTAACCCAGACATTGTGAGTATGTGCTCACTGACAGAACTATTTTCCTCCATCTTACAGCTGAAGAACTTGTCAGAGACTTCATATCTCTCGACCCGGGCATGAGCTTGAAAAACCATTTTCAGTTCTTCGAACATCTCGTATGCTCCGTGTCTCTCAAAACATTTTTGGAGCCCCGGTTCTAAGCTGTAAAGCATGCCGCACTGAACGAGGGAGTAATCATCAACACGTGTCTGCCAAGCGTTCATAACGTCTTGGTTCTGTGGGACGGGAGGGTCACCTAGCGGTGCTTGTAGGACATAATCTTTCTTGGCAGCTATGAGGATGATCCCCAGGTTCCGGACCCAGTCCGTGTAGTTGCTGCCATTTTCTTTCAGCTTGGTTTTCTCTAGGAACGCGTTGAAGTTGAGGACTACGTTGGCCATTTGATCTACAAGACATGTTGTAAAGATTTTAGACTAAGTTCATGATAATTAAGTTCATCTAATCAAATTATTCAATGAACTCCCACTTAGATAGACATCCCTCTAGTCATCTAAGTATAACATGATCCGAGTTAACTGGGCCGTGTCCGATCATCACGTGAGACGGACTAGTCAACATCGGTGAACATCTTCATGTTGATCGTATCTTCTATACGACTCATGCTCGACCTTTCAGTCTTCTGTGTTCTGAGGCCATGTCTGTACATGCTAGGCTCGTCAAGTCAACCTAAGTGTTTGCACATGTAAATCTGTCTTACACCCGTTGTATGTGAACGTTGGAATCTATCACACCCGATCATCACGTGGTGCTTCGAAACAACGAACTGTCGCAACGGTGCACAGTTAGGGGGAACACTTTCTTGAAATTATTATGAGGGATCATCTTATTTACTACCGTCGTTCTAAGCAAACAAGATGCAAAACATGATAAACATCACATGCAATCAAATAATAATAGTGACATGATATGGCCAATATCACATAGCTCCTTTGATCTCCATCTTGGGGCTCCATGATCATCTTGTCACCGGCATGACACCATGATCTCCATCATCATGATCTCCATCATCGTGTCTCCATGAAGTTGCTCGCCAACTATTACTTCTACTACTACGGCTAACGCGTTTAGCAATAAAGTAAAGTAATTTACATGCTGTTTCTCAATGACACGCAGGTCATACAAAAAATAAAGACAACTCCTATGGCTCCTGCCGGTTGTCATACTCATTTACATGCAAGTCGTGATTCCTATTACAATAGTATGAACATCTCATACATCACATATATATCATTCATCATTCATCACAACTTTGGCCATATCATATCACAAAGCACTTGCTGCAAAAACAAGTTAGACGTCCTCTAATTGTTGTTGCAAGTTTTACGTGGCTGAAATAGGGTTCTAGCAAGAACATTTTCTTACCTACGTGAAAGCCACAACGTTATTTGTCAACTTCTATTTACCCTTCATAAGGACCCTTTTCATCGAATCCACTCCAACTAAAGTGGGAGAGACAGACACCCGCCAGCCACCTTATGCAACTAGTGCATGTTAGTCGGTGGAACCGGTCTCACGTAAGTGTACGTGTAAGGTTGGTTCGGGCCGCTTCATCCCACAATACCGCTGAAGCAAGATAAGACTAGTAGCAGCAAGAAAGTTGACAACATCTAGGCCCACAACAAATTGTGTTCTACTCGTGCAAAAAGAACTACGCATAGACCTAGCTCATGATGCCACTGTTGGGGAACGTTGCAGAAAACAAAAATTTTCCTACGGTTTCACTAAGATCCATCTAGGAGTTCATCTAGCAACGAGTGATTGGATTGCATCTACATACCTTTGTAGATCACGCGCGGAAGCGTTCAAAGAACGGGGATGAGGAAGGTGTACTCGACGTGATTCAAATCACCGGAGATCCTAGCGCCGAACGGACGGCACCTCCGTGTTCAACACACGTACAGTCAGCGTAACGTCTCCTCCTTCTTGATCCAGCAAGGCGGAGGAGAGGTTGAGGAAGATGGCTCCAGCAGCAGCACGACTGCGTGGTGGTGATGGAGCTGCAGTACTCCGGCAGGGCTTTGCTAAGCTCTATGGAGGAGGAGGATGTGTTGGAGAGGGAGGGAGGCACCAAAGGCGTGGGGTTTGAAGTCCTCCATCTCCCCACTATATATAGGGGGGCCTAGGGGGGGCGCCGGCCCTAGGAGATCCAATCTCCTAGGGGGGTGCGGCCAAGGGAGGAATCCCTCCTCCCCAAGGCACCTCGGAGGTGCCTTCCCCCTCTGGGACTCTTCCCTTCCTTAACCCTAGGCGCATGGGCCTCTTGGGGCTGGTGCCCTTGGCCCATGCAGGACAAGGCGCACACCCCTACAGCCCATGTGCCCCCCCGGGATAGGTGGCCCCACCCGGTGGACCCCCGGGACCCTTCCGGTGGTCCCGGTACAATACCGGTGACCCCGAAACTTGTCCCGATGCCCGAAATAGCACTTCCTATATATAATTCTTTACCTCCAGACCATTCCGGAACTCCTCGTGACGTCCGGGATCTCATCCGGGACTCCGAACAACATTCGGGTTACTGCATATACATATCCCTACAACCCTAGCATCACCGAACCTTAAGTGTGTAGACCCTACGGGTTCGGGAGACATGTAGAAATGACCGAGATCGCTCTCCGGTCAATAACCAACAGCGGGATCTGGATACCCACGTTGGCTCCCACATGCTCCTCGATGATCTCATCGGATGAACCATGATGTCGAGGATTCAAGCAACCACGTATACAATTCCCTTTGTCAATCGGTATGTTACTTGCCCGAGATTCGATCGTCGGTATCCCAATACCTCGTTCAATCTCGTTACCGGCAAGTCACTTTACTCGTACCGTAATGCATGATCCCGTGACCAGACACTTGGTCACTTTGAGCTCATTATGATGATGCATTACTGAGTGGGCCCAGTGATACCTCTCCGTCATATGGAGTGACAAATCCCAGTCTTGATCCGTGTCAACCCAACAGACACTTTCGGAGATACCCGTAGTATACCTTTATAGTCACCCAGTTACGTTGTGACGTTTGGCACACCCAAAGCACTCCTACGGTATCCGGGAGTTACACGATCTCATGGTCTAAGGAAAGGATACTTGACATTGGAAAAACTCTAGCAAACGAACTATACGATCTTATGCTATGTTTAGGATTGGGTCTTGTCCATCACATCATTCTCCTAATGATGTGATCTCGTTATCAATGACATCCAATGTCCATAGTCAGGAAACCATGACTATCTATTGATCAACGAGCTAGTCAACTAGAGGCTTACTAGGGACATGTTGGTGTCTATTATTCACACATGTATTACGTTTTCCGGATAACACAATTATATCATGAATAAAGACAATTATCATGAACAAGGAAATATAATAATAATGCTTTTATTATTGCCTCTAGGGCATATTTCCAACACTCCAAGGCTACATTGAACTCCTCACGAGAGACCGACGTTCCCCCATCGCCCGTAGACGAGATAGGATTCACACCGGAGTGTTCCTCTGCTCCGTCTATGGTATCAACCATACTCTTCGGACGGTAAAGTCCTTAATAAAGAGACTAGGCTCTGATACCAATTGAAAGGATTGATATGGTTGACTAGAGGGGGGGGGGTGAATAGGCAACTAACAATTTTTTAGCTTTTCTTTAGCAATTTAAACTTTGCATCAAATAGGTTGTCTAGACATGCAACTAGATGAGCAACCTATATGATGCAACACGAATAGGAACACAAGCAAGCAAGATATATGAAACAAATAAGCTACACAAGTAAAGGCACGAGATAACCAAAAGTGGAGAAGGTGGAGACGAGGATGTGTTGCCGAAGTTCCTTCCCTTTGAGAGGAAGTACGTCTCCGTTGGAGCGGTGTGGAGGCACAATGCTCCCCAAGAAGCCACTAGGGCCACCGTAATCTCCTCACGCCCTCACACAATGCGATATGCCGTGATTCCACTATTGGTGCCCTTGGAGGCGGCGACCGAACCTTTACAAACGAGGTTGGGGAAATCTCCACAACTCAATTGGAGGCTCCCAATGACACCACGAAGCTTCACCACAATGGACTATGGCTTCGCGGTGACCTCAACCGTCTAGGATGCTCAAACACCCAAGAGTAACAAGATCCGCAAGGGATTAGTAGGGGGAATCAAATACCTCTCGGTGGAAGTGTAGATCGGGGCCTTCTCAACCACTCCCAAGCAAATCAACAAGTTTGGTTGGCTAGGGAGTGAGATCGGGCGAAAATGGAGCTTGTAGCAATAATGGAGCTTTAATGCTGGAAGAGGTGAGTCAACGGGGAAGAAGGAGACCCTTTATATAGTGTGTGGAAAAGATCCAACCGTTACCCACCTACCAGCCCGCGGCCAGCGGTACTACCGCACATGGCCAGCGGTACTACCGCAAGGCCGCGCAGTAGTACTGCTTGCAACCAAGCGGTACTACCGCATGGTAGTGCGGTACTACCGTACCACCCTACAGTACTGCCGCGACCCCCAGCCAGGGAAACAGACGCAAGCTAGGGCGGTACTTCCGCCCACGCGGTACTACCGCGCCATCAGGGCGGTACTACCGTGAGGCAAAAAGTCCCGATAGGGGGGAGGGGAACTTCCGTGCATACTTCCGCAAAAGAACGGAAGTAGCAAAAACTCGACACAGTAGTACTGCCGAGGGGCGGTACTACTGCCTGACCGCCTAGCGCGGTACTACCGCACGGCGAAAGCGGTACTACTGCGGCAGGTGTGGATGTAAAAAGTTGCATCCGCTCCTACTACCGCAACCGGGCGGCACTAGCCGGGTGGCGCAGCGGTAGTAAGGCTCCGGGGGAGCGGTACTACCGTGAGCACCAGCGGTACTACCGTGCCACTGCGCGGTACTACCATGGATGCCCACGGTACTACCGTTAATCCTGGAGCGGTACTACCGCAACCACACAAGCAGTCAGTCAACTATGGCAGGAAAACGGAGGAAGCTCCAAGGAAGAAGGAGGGGATAAAAGGAGACGTGTACGTGATGATTCCACCCAAACCTTTCCAACGCGGACCCCCTCTTAATAGTACGGCTTTCCTACGACTCAAATCCACCAAAAAGAAACATAGAAAAGACGCCGTCTTCGTCAGTCTTCGAGGGGGACCCAATCGTCTTGTGCCTAGCAGAGAAGATTCTGGAAAGCTCATGGCACACGATTAGTCCGCAAATGCATTGTCATCAATCACCAAAACACTTAGGGATAAATATGACCTTACACCGGATCATCAGCAAGGCAAGTAACACTTTGATCATATCTCCTACTACCCAGTTTTATTGCATTAGATCAATCCTCACACATTGCATCATTAGGATCTAATTAAATTGTGGGTTTGGGGAGTAGTTGAGGTAGAACCTATTACCTATTTATTATCAAACCTTTGGGAGTTACTCTACGTTTGCTTATTATTGCTATGCTATGCTAGTAGACGTGGATTGGGTGAGTGTATCCATGATAGATGTGAGCTTTGTTAATTAATGGTTTATTTAAGGTGGCAACCTAAACACACATCTGGGTGGATTGAGGCACCTGGGTATTCCAGCTATTGCCTGTTTTCTTTTGGACCGCCACCCAGGCTCAAAGGGATCATGAGATTATTCACACTAGAAACTCCCATGTGCGGCCACAAGCTACTATGGGCTCTAGCATAGTGGACTAAGTCATGCGAACTCTTACAGTGGTAGACTAGCAAATGTAGGGGATGTAGGTTGGTACGGTCTACCCGTTCGTAAGGTGCTAGCGCTTCCGAAAGACTATGTCTCGATCATCTATTTCTCAAACACCATGTAGTGCAAGAAAACCAATGGAGGAGATTGAGTCTTGTGGGGAAAAGTGCGCAAACCATTGCAGAGTGTATAAACTAATCATGGTTAGCCGTGTCCCCGGTTATGGACATCTTGAGTATCTAGTACCTGGATTATCATGTGAATCTCATCATGTTACTCTAAAGTTAATTGTTGGGTTTTAATGATGATGCTTAATTGGGATTGAGAATGCTGTCAACCATTCTCAATGTTTAACAACTACCATGATAGTTAAATAAAATTTATTCCTTTGTAGTAGGGAAAAATTGGCTTTACGCAAAACTGTAACCACAGAGCTTTCCACCAGCCATATATGCATATAGAATAGCTTATTTTATTCCATCACTCTCTGTGTTACATTGCCACCATATTCCATGTGCTGACCCGTTTCGGGCTGCAATGTTAATGTTGCAGACTTTTCAGACGATGATTAAGGTGCCTTTAGGTCGTGGTTCTATACTCAGTGATGCCGTTGGAGTTGATGGACTCACTTATCTTCCAAGCCTTCCGCTGTTATCGTTTTTAGATGGCCTTAAGCCATATTTAATGTAATAAGTTCTCTTTTGAGACACTCGATGTAATAAGTGTGTGATTGCTACTCTATTATAAATCCTTCAAGTACTGTGTGGTGTCAGCATTACTGATCCAGGGATGACACCGGAGCACAGAATTGGACTGTTTGAGATCTGGTCGCTACATTTGCTGCGTCGTGATTTCCCGTTTTCATCTCTAACTTTGGATGTACTTGGGTCGCTGGTGCTGCATCTGGCTAGCCAGCTATCCTCACCTGCACAAAAGCGGGTCATGAGGCTTGTTAATGCTGCCATTGTTCTCAGCTTTTCTTGGCCGAGGTGTCTGGCAAGCCATTCATCGCGAACGCTATGCTTAAAAGCTGCCAAGGCTTCGGCGTCCGGACAGTCAACTATCTGGTTCTTTTTAGTAAGAAACCTGTTCCAAAGCTTTCGGGCTGACTCTTCGGGCTGTTGAGTTATATGACTCAAATCGTCCGCATCCGGGGGTCGGACATAAGTCCCTTGAAAATTTGCCCGAAAAGCGTCTTCGGGCTCTTCCCAGCTTCCAATGGAGTTTTCGGGTAGGCTTTTAAGTACTTGATGGCGTGGAGATCATCTCCTCAAGCCATATGGATATGGAGGATATAGTCCTCAATCTAGACCCCAGGGTCTGTTGTTCCGTCGTATGTCTCTATGTTTACGGGTTTGAATCCCTCTGGAAATTTATGGTCTAGCACCTCATCAATGAAACATAGGGGGTGTGCAGCACCCCTGTATCTTGGTGTACCACGTTGTTCGGATGTTTGTTGTGTTGCATCGTATGCTGGAGCGCGCTTGCGTGGTCCATAGATGGATCTGGTTGCGCCGTCCTTTTGGTGCGAGCCCTCGCGTGGATCGCGTATTGGCTTATGTGTGGCGTTGTTTGCCGCTCTATGTTGGCCGTGAGGTCGTCTATCCGGCCAGGTGGCCGTTTTGATTTTTGGTTGCGGGGGATCTAAGGCCTCCTCATCAAATTCGGGTAGCAACTTCCGCTTCGGGTAGCTCTTGGTGGGGCGATTACCGCCATACTTTGCTACTGCGTTGAGTACTTGGCTCCATCTGATTCCGAGTGTGTCTTGTGTAGCCTCGAGTCTTTGCTTCTGCTTTTTTAGACTCCTCGCGGTGGCAACAAGCCTTTGACGGGCATTATGTTGCTCCAGGTGTTTGTCCGGTGGAGGTCGTCCGGAATATTATCTTTGACAGAGTCAGGTTGTTCGGTTTGATTCTCCGTATTGACGTGATCCGGCAATGGTTCACCCTGCTCTAACGCTGGGTCTATATGATCGTTGTTTCTATCGAGGCGGGATTTGGAGCGGCGCTTACGCCACCATTTTGACTGCTTCTCGAGGGGACAACCCTTCGTTGCGTCCTTCCGTTCCTCGTCGTCGTTTTCTTTTGGTGTGTTCACCATGTATACGTCATGTGGTGAAGTGGGCGTCCAGTGCCCTGGGGGCAGTGGTTCCTGTTTGTCTCCTGCATCATCGTCCATGCCGTCAATGTATTCGGAGTCAGAGTCGAGCATGTCCGTTAAGTCATCGACAGTGGCTATTAAGTGGGTGGTGGGTGGGCCATGAATTTCTTCGTCGTCCGTATCCCAGTCCTGCCGGACATAGTTCAGCCAGGATCCTCCTGACAAGGAGAGAGACCTTAATGAGTTCAGTATGTCGCCAAAGGGCGAGTGCTGAAAAATATCCGCGGAGGTAAACTCCATGATCGGCGCCCTATCAGATTCGATAGGAACGGGCGCATGCGGCTCGGAGTCCGTGGCCGGAGAAGGATCCGACAGTTTAACAACACGGCTCTCATGTAAGGTAAGGTTGATGTTTGGCTCGATCGCCGCTGAGGGTAAGGCCTCCGTGGCGGGGTCCATCCACCCGTCCATGGATGGCACAACTGGCTCCGAATTGAGGGTCGGAGTGGCTGCCTGTGCGATCTCCTGAACACTGTCCGATGGTAGAGCTAAATCGTACTCATCGTGACCGCGTGACGCACAAGGCAGAGGCTCGAATCCGTCGAAGATCAATTCTCTGCGGATATCGGCCGTGTAGTTTAAGCTTCCAAACCTGACCTGGTGGCCAGGGGCGTAACTTTCAATCTGCTCCAGATGGCTAAGCGAATTGGCCCGCAGTGCAAAGCCGCCGAACACGAAGATCTGTCCAGGGAGACAAGTCTCACCCTGGACTGCATCGCTATCGATGATAGTAGGAGCCATCAAGCCTAACGGCGATGACACAGAGGAACTCTCAATGAAAGCACCAATGTCGGTGTCAAAACCGGCGGATCTCGGGTAGGGGATCCCGAACTATGCATCTAAGGCGGATGGTAATAGGAGGCAGGGAACACAATGTTTTACCCAGGTTCGGGCCCTCTTGATGGAGGTAAAACCCTACGTCCTGCTTGATTAATATTGATGATATGGGTAGTACAAGAGTAGATCTACCACGAGATCAGAGAGGCTAAACCCTAGAAGCTAGCCTATGGTATGATTGTATGTTGTTGTTGTTGTTATGTCCTACGGACTAAAACCCTCCGGTTTATATAGACACCGGAGAGGTTAGGGTTACACAAGGTCGGTTACAAAGGAGGAGATACACATATCCGTATTGCCTAGCTTGCCTTCCACGCCAAGTAGAGTCCCATCCGGACACGAGACGAAGTCTTCAATCTTGTATCTTCATAGTCTAATAGCCCGGCCAATGGAGATAGTCCGGCTGTTCGGAGACCCCCTAATCCAGGACTCCCTCAAACGTCTTCATGATCCGACCAATCAAGTACCGAACGCACAGCACCTCCGCGATCTGCACACCTTCAGCTCGGTGACGTCCCTCGTACTCTTGATCCAGCTGAGGCCAAGGGTCAGTTCCGTCAGCACGACGACGTGGTGACGGTGATGATGAAGTTACCGATGCAGGGCTTCGCCTAAGCACTACGACAATATGATCGGGGTGGAAAACTGTGGAGGGGGGCACCACACATGGCTAAAGATCAACTTGTGTGTCTATGGGGTGTCCCCTCCCCCGTATATAAAGGAGGGGAGGAGGAGGAGGGCCGGCCACAAGGGGCGCGCCCAAAGGGGGGAATCCTACTCCTAGAAGGAATAGGTTTCCCCCTTTCCTAGTCCTAGTAGGAGAAGAAGGAAGGAGAGGAAGAAGAGAAGGAAAGGGGGGGCCGGCCCCCCTAGCCCTAGTCCAATTCGGTTTGGGCTAGGGGGGCATGCGCCACACCTTGGCCTGCCTCCTCTCTTCCACCATTAGGCCCATGAGGCCCAATAACCCCCCCCACCCCGAGGGGGGGGGGGGTTCCGGCAACCCCCGGTACTCCGAAACTTATCCGAAATGACCTGAACCATTCCGTTGTCCGAATGTAGCCTTCCAATATATGAATCTTTATATCTTGACCATTTCGAGACTCCTCGTCATGTCCATGATCTCATCCGGGACTCCGAACAACCTTCAGTACATCAAATCACATAACTCATAATACATATCATCATCGAAACGTTAAGCGTGCGGACCCTACGGGTTCGAGAACTATGTAGACATGACCGAGACACATCTCTAGTTTATAACCAATAGCGGAACCTAGATGCTCATATTGGTTCCTACATATTCTACGAAGATCTTTATCAGTCAAATCGCACAACAACATACATTGCTCCCTTTGTCATCGATATGTTACTTACCCGAGATTCAATCGTCGGTATCATCATACCTAGTTCAATCTCGTCACCGGCAAGTCTTTTTACTCGTTCTGTAATGCATCATCCCATGACTAACTCATTAGTCACATTGCTTGCAAGGCTTATAGTGATGTGCATTACCGAGAGGGCCTAGAGATACCTCTCCGACAATCGGAGTGACAAATACTAATCTTGATCTATGCCAACTCAACAAACACCATCGGAGACACTTGTAGAGCATCTTTATAATCGCCCAGTTACATTGTGACATTTGATAGCACACTAAGTGTTCTTCCGGTATTCGGGAGTTTCATAATCCCATAGTCATAGGAACATGTATAAGTCATGCAGAAAGCAATAGCAATAAACTAAACGATCATAGTGCTAAGCTAACAGATGGGTCTTGTCCATCACATCATTCTCTAATGATGTGATCTCGTTCATCAAATGACAACACATGTCCATTGCTAGGAAACTTAACCATCTTTGATTAACGAGCTAGTCAATTAGAGGCAAACTAGGGACACTCTGTTTGTCTATGTATTCACACATGTACTAAGTTTCCGGTTAATACAATTCTAGCATGAATAATAAACATTTATCATGATATAAGGAAATAAATAACAACTTTATTATTGCCTCTAGGGCATATTTCCTTCTGTCTCCCACTTGCACTAGAGTCAATAATCTAGATTACATAGTAATGATTCTAACACCCATGGAGTCTTGGTGCTGATCATGTTTTGCTCGTGAGAGAGGCTTAGTCAACAGGTCTGCAACATTCAGATCCGTATGTATCTTGAAAATCTCTATGTCTCCCTACTTGACTTGATCGCGGATGGAATTGAAGCGTCTCTTGATGTGCTTGGTTCTCTTGTGAAATCTGGATTCCTTTGCCAAGGCAATTGCACCAGTATTGTCACAAAAGATTTTCATTGGACCCGATGCACTAGGTACTACACCTAGATCGGATATGAACTCCTTCATCCAGACTCCTTCATTTGCTGCTTCTGAAGCAGCTATATATTCCGCTTCACACGTAGATCCCACCACGACGCTTTGCTTAGAACTGCACCAACTGACAGCTCCACCATTCAATAAAAATACATATCCGGTTTGTGACTTAGAGTTATCCGGATCAGTGTCAAAGCTTGTATCGACGTAACCGTTTACGACAAGCTCTTTGTCACCTCCATAAAAGAGAAACATATCCTTAGTCCTTTTCAGGTATTTCAGGATGTTCTTGACCGCTGTCCAGTGATCCACTCCAGGATTACTTTGGCACCTCCCTGCTAAACTAATAGCAAGGCACACATCAGGTCTGGTACACAACATTGCATACATGATAGAACATATGGCTGATGCATAGGGAATGACTTTCATTTTCTCTCTATCTCCTGCAGTGGTCGGGCATTGAGTCTGACTCAACTTTACACCTTGTAACACAGGCAAGAACCCTTTCTTTGCTTGATCCTTTTTGAACTTCTTCAAAACTTTATCAAGGTATATGCTTTGTGAAAGTCCAATTAAGCATCTTGATCTATCTTTATAGATCTTGATGACCAATATATAGTTAGCTTCATCGAGGTCTTTCATTGAAAAATTCTTATTCAAGTATCCTTTTATGCTATTCAGAAATTCAGTATCATTTCCGATCAACAATATGTCATCCACATATAATATCAAAAATGCTATGGAGCACCCACTCACTTTCTTGTAAATACATGCTTCTCCAAAAGTCTGTATAAAACCATATGCTTTGATCACACTATCAAAGCGTATATTCCAACTCCGAGAGGCTTGCACCAGTCCATAAATGGATAGCTGGAGCTTGCTCACTTTGCTAGCACCTTTAGGATCGACAAAACCTTCTGGTTGCATCATATACAAATATTCTTTGAGATATCCATTAAGGAATGCAGTTTTGACATCCATTTGCCAAATTTGATAATCATAAAATGCGACATTTGCTAACATGATTCGGACAGACTTAAGCATCGCTACGGGTGAGAAGGTCTCATCATAGTCAACTCCTTGAACTTGTCAAAAACCTTTCGCAACAAGTCAAGCTTTGTAGATAGTAATATTACCGTCAGTGTCAGTCTCCTTCTTGAAGATCCATTTATTCTCTATGGCTTGCCGATCATCGAGCAAGTCAACCAAAGTCCACACTTTGTTCTCATACATGGATCCCATCTCTGATTTCATGGCCTCAAGCCATTTTGCGGAATCTGGGCTCATCATCACTTCCTCATAGTTCGTAGGTTCGTCATGGTCAAGTAACATGACCTCCAGAACAGGATTACCGTACCACTCTGGTGCGGATCTTGCTCTGGTTGACCTATGAGGTTTGGTAGTAACTTGATCAGAAGTTTCATGATCATCATCATTAGCTTCCTCACTAATTGGTGTAGGAATCACTGGGACTGATTTCTGTGATGAACTACTTTCCAATAAGGGAGAAGGTACAATTACCTCATCAAGTTCTACTTTCCTCCCACTTACTTCTTTCGAGAGAAACTCCTTCTCTAGAAAGGATCCATTATTAGCAACAAATATCTTGCCTTCGGATCTGTGATAGAAGGTGTACCTGATACGTCCATTTTGCATCATGCTTTTATATCGATATTTATTGCATTATGGGCTGTTATTACACATTATGTCACAATACTTATGCCTATTCTCTCTTATTTTACAAGGTTTGCACAAAGAGGGAGAATACCGGCAGCTGGAATTCTGGGCTGGAAAAGGAGCAAATATTTGAGACGTATTCTGCACAACTCCAAAAGTCCTGGAACTCCACGGAAGTCAGCTTTGGAATATATAAAAAATATTGGGCGAAGAAAGCACCAGAGCGGGGCCACCCACCATCCATGAGGGTGGGGGCGTGCCCTACCCCTTGGGTGCGCCCCCTATCTCGTGGGCCCCCTGGCAGGCCTCTGGTGCCCATCTTTGGCTATATGAAGTCTTTCACCCTGGAAAAAATCATAAGCAAGCTTTCGGGACGAAATACCGCCGCCACAAGGCGGAACCTTGGCGGAACCAATCTAGGGCTTTGGCGGAGCTGTTCTGCCGGGGAAACATCCCTCCGGGAGGGAGGAATCATCACCATCGTCATCACCATCGATCCTCTCATCGGCAGGGGGTCAATCTCCATCAACATCTTCACCAGCACCATCTCCTCTCAAACCCTAGTTCATCTCTTGTATCCAATCTTTGTCCCAAAACCTTAGATTGGTACCTGTGGGTTGCTAGTAGTGTTGATTACTCCTTGTAGTTGATGCTAGTTGGTTTACTTGGTGGAAGACCATATGTTCAGATCCTTTATGCATATTAATACCCCTCCGATTATGAAAATGAATATGATTTGTGAGTAGTTACGTTTGTTCCCGAGGACATGGGAGAAGTCTTGCTATAAGTAGTCATGTGAATTTGGTATTCGTTCGATATTTTGATGAGATGTACACTACAAAAAAATACACTTCCGTGATGATACGTGTTTGTCATAGTAGGTCGCATTTTCTGTCATGCATGTACATCCATGACGATTTTATGACAAAATCAAGATAGTCACACCTGTGCTGTCGTAGAAGTGTTCCATGACATTACCAAAATTATCATCATGGAAGTGTCCACTTCCATGACGATAAATCACGCGTCACAGAAGTGCTTTCGTCAAGGGTGACCGACATGTGGCATCCACCGTAACGGAACACCGTTAAGCTATCGGGTCGGGTTTTGGATCCGATAACCCGTTAACAACCCCGACCAATGGGGATTTTCCACGTGTAAAATCATCATTGGCTGGAGGAAACATGTGTCGGCTCATCGTTGGGACATATGTCATCCACTCATTGGACAGAAGGCGCCTATGATACGTCGACATGTGGCACGGTCCAACAGAGGCCCATTCCTGTGAAAAGGCCGACCCGTTTGACTTGGTCAAAAGGTGGCGGGCCGGCCCATGGAAAGCATGTTAACGACCTGTTCGCATATAGCCCATTTACAACCCACTAACCCAAGGCCCGTTATGCCCTATTCGAATTAGGCCCAGTAGCGTCATCTGGGCCATCCAATATGATTCCAGCCCGTTTTCACTTCTGGCCCATGTATGGCCCATGACGTCTTTCGGCCCATATGAGGCCCTATGTAACTCCTGGCCTATTAACGACCCGTGGTGAAACTGGCCCGTAATGAATAGTGTATCACTTTACACCCATTAACGACCCGTGGTGAAACTGGCCTGTAAAGAACAGTGTATCACTTTATACCCATTAACGGCCCGTTATTCCGTTGGGCCGTTTCCAGCCCATGTTATCTTTCGGCCTTCTCAGAGCCCATTTATTCTTGGGCTATTTTCCAGCATTCTTTTACTTACGGCCCATTACTGTCATTTTCTACTTCTGGGCCAAATTCAGCCAGTGGTTATAGTCGGCCCGTTTGTGGTCCGTTAGTACGTTGGTCCATTTTCATAGCGTCATCAAATACGGCCTATTAACGATGGCCCGTTATGGTCAGCCCATGAACGGACGATTCCAACTCTAGCCCGTTTACGGCCAGAATGCGGCATGTTTGGCCCATGTTTGGCCAATCGATCATACGACCGGTATAAGGCCCATTGATGATACAGCCCGTAGAAGGCCCATTGTTTCTATGGCCCGTAGAAGGCCCATTATTTCTATGGCCCGTTGAAGGCCCACTGTTTCTACGGCCCGTAGAAGGCTGTCAGGACCCCGATTCCAAGTCACATCGATCTAGCCGGTAACACCTCATATTACATTGCGGCCTCACGCATGGTATCCCCACGGGTGTCGCCTTACCGTGGCCCGGGACCGTTTGCGCCTTTTGGCTCACGTATATGATAGTGTCGCTAGCATCCATATGACAGAGAACCCGGGCCGACATGGCTAGTCGTGAACCCAAAGCGGCACAGACCTATGGGGACAGGCATGCATGAATCACATCGAGCATGTCGGTCATCAGCGTGTGAATCCGGGCTGTAGCACTGGGCTAACAGGACTCCGGGGAACCCGGGCTGTAGCAGGCTAGGCAGGACTCCAGAAGTCACCGCGTGACATTTCCTCGAAGGGACAGACATAGGAACGAAGTGAAACACATGCCGGCCAGTCAAGTGTCCTGAGCAGTAGTGCTGGGCTAGCAGGACTCCGGTGAACCGGGCTGTAGCGGACTACTATGGCTCGAGGAGCACTAGACTACATTTCCCCATAAGAAAGGCAGCCAAGGATAAACAACTAGATTGTCGGATCCCACACATACAAAGCATTTCAATCATACACACAATATGCTCGATATGTGCAAATACAACATGGCATCACAACCAAACTCTACAACTCAAGTATTTTATTTAAAGGCTCCAGAGAGCCATACATAACATGTTCATACAGGTAGGGTCACATGACCCGACACTCAAGTCATACAAGCATACAAGCACATGCGGAAGCAAATAGTCTGAGTACAAACGCTAGAAAGAAAGAAGGCTTCTCGAAGCCTGTCTATCTACATAGGGCCCTCCATGGCCAGGATCACCACCTGGGTGGCAAGTCACTCATCGACGTCGAGATCTACATAAAACCCATCGGAGGGGGTGGTGTTGTTGTCTGAAAACAGTAATTAAGCAATCATGAGTACAAAGGTACTCAGCAAGTCTTACATCAGAACCTACTATACATGCTCATTCTCAAGAAGGTGGTGGAGTTATTGCAGCAAGCCAGCTTTGACTCTTGGCTAAGCTATCCTACGGGACACCACTAGTAAAATAGTTTTCGCACACGAGTCCACTAATCACCAACACAATACTCCACCGGGGATCCTCCCTCGTCATCCTACGAGAGGGTCATCCTCGGTACTCACACTTATCTTGAGTCTTTTAGTGGTAACCATTAACTTGTCTATGAACTATATAGGCAACCAAGTAGTCCTTTACCGCGGATGCGGCTATTCGAATAGTTTTATACCCTGCAGGGGTGTACTTCGTCACACATGTTTCCACCACTTAGCGTCTGCACACGACATGTGCTCGACAGACTTCAAGCGAAAGCCGATGTGGGTGTAGACCACGACCTGACTAACCACACAAGTCTCTAGTCCAGGTTTATCGCCTATTCAGGTTCCATCCACAAGGAAATCCGGACGGGGTGTCCTCAACGGCCCCAAACGATGTGTACAGGGTCCCGAGACGCCAAACGGGTGCCCGACATACCCGGCCACAGTGTATCTACCGCATCATAGCCCACCCCTAGGGTCAGCGCTACGCACGGCCGCCAACACATAACCTACAAACACTAGAAACTAGTTGCAACTACTATACAGAGGACGAGAGGGGTCAGTAAGTCGAGCGGGGTCATATTTCAGGGCCCAATGTGTGGTAGTAGCCGAATCTTAAATCACGCATACAGATCTCAGTTCTTATGGACGGCCTCAATGAAACAACCCACCATGTACTCCTACATGGCCTCTCATCGATACCTTTACCAAAACATGTTCAACACATCCCTCACCTTACCGAGATAATCATTTCACTCTAGCCCATCAGGTAGATGAACCAGACCTGACACAACTCTAAGCATAGCACGCATAGCAAGGTAGGAAACACATACATGGCTCAATCAACTCCTACACATGCTAGTGGGTTTCATCTAGTTACTGTGGCAATGATAGGTCATGCAAAGGATAAGGGTTCAACTACCGTAGCAGACAGCAGTTTGAAACGTTGTTGTCTTAATGTAGTAAATGAGAGCAGAGGCGAGAACATGGGATTGTATCGATATGATCAATGGGGCTGCTTGCCTGATGTAGTGGTAGTAGGATACTGCCCTTCAGACGGATATTCGGGGTTATCCTCGGAGGCAGAAACTACCACGAAAAACACACCGAACATAATCAACACATGACAATATGCAACAATATGATGCATGCTATGACATGGCAAAATGAATGTGTCTTGGCCTAATGCAAGCTAAAACAGAAAGGAATGAACCTATTTGAATCAAATATTCAAATGTTAGTTCATTTAACATAGCCATATTAGTGCATCATCTTATTTTGCTTAAACAGCAAGGTTAACTTGTTTTGTCATGCATGAAACCATTACCAATGGATAGATTTAATTTTTCTGATCAAAATTCATAGATAAATCTTTTCATATGGAGTTACAGATTAATTTCTATGATTTTTTAAAGTTTGCAACAATTTCTGGAATTCTCTATATAAAAATAAATCCAGAAATTAGTTATTGCGTCAGCAGTGCGTGAGGGTGACGTTAGTGGTCAACGGGGACCTCCAGGTCAACCTGACCAGTGGGTCCCGCGTGTCAGCAGTTATTTAAACTAACTAAATTTAGTTAAAACTAATCTAGGTTAATTAGCAGAGGGGGGGCCCCGCTTGTCATAGACTCAGGGAGTCAACCTGGGCCCACTCAGTCAAGGTCAACGGGTCAAACCCGCCGGCGTTTAGCCGCCGACGAGGCCAGACGCAGTGGTGGAAGTGCATTAGTGCGTTCCGATGACCAAATGAGCGGTGGAGGACATCTACGCATAGCTGGGAGCAAGCCGCTGCATTTGGTGGTGGTGGTTGAGCTCGGGGTAACCGGAAACGTCGCCGGCGACGACCTTGGCGGTCGCTGGAGTCGGGTGAAGATGAGCCCGAGGCTACAGGGCACGGCGAGGCGCGTGGTGAGGTGCGTTGGGCTCCTGGGGATGCAGTGAGTGTGTTGGACACGGTGGTGTGGCCGGTGGTTGGCCGGAGACACGTTGGCGACGAGCTCGGCAGTGGCGCGTGCGGTGAAGCTTCATGCAGTTGCTACGGTGCACGAGAAGGCAAACGGAGAGGATGGGGAGGTAGCTGAGCTCATGACGGTCATGTAGGAATGGATGGCACGGTCGGGGACGAGCTGATGCGGTGGCGACGACGAAGGGGATCTCTGGCGATGGCAGAGTCGGGCGAGGTTGTTGTAGAGGTTGCGGGGCAAGCAAGCACTCGGGGCTCGGCTTGCTCGAAGGAGGGGAGGGCGGCGGAGCTTCTGGACACGGTGGCTCGACACGAGGACGACGGAGGGCGCGACTACGGCGGCGGTGCGGCGGCAGGTGCGTCGGCCATGGTGCGGGAGAGCGAGGGAGAGAGGCAGGGGGGCGAGTGAGGTGTCCACGGGGTCGGGGCGGCGACGTGGAGCCTGCCTAGGGTCTAGGCGCGTGAAACGGCAAGCTGCTGGTGCCATGGCGAGCTCGCGCTCATCGGCGTCAGCTCTCTGCCTGCCTGGCGGGGACGAAGCAGCTGGCTGGCATGGGCCAGCACAGCGCTGGGCCGCCAGGTGGGCCGGCTGATGGGCTGCGGCCAGGTAAGTTCTCTCCCTCTCTTTTAATTTCTGTTTTCTATTTTTCTGTAGGTTTGTGGCTTTATTAAAAATAGCTAGGCACTTCTAAAAATCCTGAAAATAATCAAAGGCTCTGTTTAGAATATTTCCAACAACCCACACTTATCTTCAGAATTATTTGAGCATTTGAAATATTTACTAGCATTCAAATGCCCAAAAGCAAATTACATATGATTTAATTCAATGACCTTCTGTTGACCTAGAAAATTGTGCACCAATTTTTCCAGAGGTTCTAACCCAAGACAAAGAGAGTGAACTTTTTAGAAGGGCATTTCAGGTTCATTGGAAATATTTTTAGTAAACCTTAGTTGATTCTAGAGGGGGTGCTGGGGGTTCTGTCTTCCCCAATTCAAGTTTCTAATGAAAGGTAGTCATGATGCAACACTCTAATGCATGACTAGCTAGGATGTGACAACTCACCCTCACTCAAACGAATCTTGTCCCGAGATTTAGAATCCGCCGGGAAGAAGGTGGGGTACTCGAGTCGAAGACGATCCTCCCTTTTCCAAGTAGCTTCTTGCTCGGAATGGTGTGACCATTGAACCTTGAGAAACTTAATATTTTGGCGTCGAGTGGTATGCTCGGCTTGATCAAGGATACGAACATGATATTCTCGATATGTGAGGTTATCTTGGAGATCAAGCGTTTCGTGGTCCACTCCACGGATAGGATCCGAGAAGCAACGCCTGAGTTGAGAAACGTGGAAGACATCATGAACTCTGGAAAGATGTGGAGGTAGTTCCAACTGGTAGGCAACTTCCCCTCGTTTGGCAAGAATGCGAAAGGGTCCAATGTAACGAGGAGCCAACTTGCCCTTGATACCGAATCGATGGGTTCCCTTTAAAGGTGTAACCCGAAGGTAAGCCTTCTCGCCAACTTCATAAGACATAGGCTTATGCTTGCGGTCATATTGACTCTTTTGGCGCGATTGGGCCGTTTTCAATTTCTCACGAATAACGCGAACCTGCTCTTCTGCTTCCTGGATCATATCCGGGCCAAAGAGTTGTCTTTCCCTGGTTTCTGACCAGTTAAGAGGCGTTCGACATTTTCGTCCATAGAGAACTTCGAAAGGAGCTTTGCCCAAGCTAGCTTGATAACTATTGTTATAAGCAAACTCCACGAATGGAAGGCATTTCTCCCAACCCATTCCGAATGAGATGACAGAAGCTCGGAGCATATCTTCCAGAATTTGATTGACTCGCTCTACTTGACCACTTGATTGAGGATGGAAGGCGGTGCTAAAAGAGAGACAAGTTACCATAGCATTTTGGAAACTTTCCCAAAATCGAGAGGTGAAGAGACTCCCACGGTCTGCGTTAATTTCCAATGGGACACCATGAAGAGACACTATTCGGGAGATGTATAAATCAGCTAGCTGGCTAGCGGTGATACTCTCACGAACAGGTAGGAAATGGGCTACTTGGGAAAGATGGTCGATCACGACGAAGATGTCATTATTCCCTCTCTTGGTCCTGGGAAACCCAGTGATGAAATCCATACTGATTTTATCCCATTTCCACTCAGGAATAGCCAAAGGTTGAAGGGTGCCAGCAGGCCGTTGGTGCTCTGCTTTAACACGACGACAGACGTCGCAACTAGCAATGTATTGAGCAATTTCTCTCTTCATCCTAGTCCACCAAAACCTCTGGCGTAGGTCTTGATACATTTTAGTACTACCGGGATGAATGGTGAGAGGGGATTCATGAGCTTCCTTAAGAATCAACTGGCGTAGATGTTGTTTCTTGGGAACCACCAAGCGGTTCTCGAAGAAGACAACACCTCGCTCATCCATGGAAAAACATTTAGCAACTCCGCTAGCAATGTTTTCCTTAACCCGGGATATGCCCTTATCATGCTTCTGGGCAGCTATGATTTGATCCGTAAGGTTAGGCTTCGCCACCAGGGTGGATAGAAATCCTCGAGGAACAATGTGAAGATTAAGCTTACGAAATTCCTCATGGAGAAGTGGTTGACTTTGTTGTAACATCAGGTTGTTACAATAAGATTTACGACTTAGCGCATCAGCCATGACATTGGCTTTGCCCGGGGTGTAAGTTATTCCTAAGTCGTAATCCGAGATCAACTCGACCCAACGTCGTTGCCTGAGATTCAAATCTGGTTGGGTGAAGATATATTTCAAACTTTGGTGATCGGTGAAGATCTCACAACGATTACCGAGAAGGTAATGTCGCCAAGTTTTGAGTGCATGGACTATAGTTGCAAGCTCTAGATCATGTGTGGGATAGTTTCCCTCATGTGGGTGTAATTGCCGTGAGGCATAGGCAATTACCTGACGATCTTGCATGAGTATGCAACCTAGTCCTTGTCGCGAGGTGTCGCAATAGATAATAAAGTCCTTGGAGAAATCTGGTGGTACCAGTACGGGAGCAGATGCCAGGCGTCTTTTCAGTTCCTGAAAGCTGAACTCGCACTGTGGGGTCCACTCGAACTTTTTATCTTTCTTGAGGAGTTCAGTTAGAGGTTTAGCAACCTTGGAGAAGTTCTCAACGAAGCGGCGGCAGTAGCTCGCTAAGCCAAGGAAGCTCCGAACTTGCTTGACCATCTCAGGTGGAGTCCAATCAAGGACGGCTTGAACTCGCTCGGGATTGACAGCAATACCCTTACCAGAGATTACATGGCCTAGACAAGTCACTTCTGGCAACCAAAATTCACACTTGGAGAATTTGGCATAAAGGCGATGCTCTCGAAGTTTCGTCAATACCAGCCTTAGATATTCGACATGTTCCTCTTCATTCTTGGAGTAGATGAGTATGTCATCGAGGTATACTACGACGAATTTATCCAAATACTCCATGAAGACTGAGTTCATTAACCGAGAGAAGGTGGCTGGGGCATTGGTTAAACCGAAGGACATAACGGTGTACTCGTATTGGCCATAACGAGTAACAAAGGCCGTTTTGGGAATGTCCCCGTTTTTGATTTTGATTTGATGGTAGCCCAACCTCAAATCCATCTTGGAAAAGACTGAGGATCCAATGAGCTGGTCATATAGATCATTGATCCTGGGAAGCAGATACTTGTTCTTGATAGTGACCAAGTTGACAGGTCGGTAATCTACAACCATCCGATCCGTTCCATCCTTCTTCTTGACGAAGAGGACGGGGCAAGCCCAAGGAGAGGAACTAGGACGGATGAAACACTTTTTCAAGGACTCATCGAGTTGGTTCTTAAGCTCAGCTAGTTCTAAGGGTGCCATCTTATAGGGTCTTCTAGAAATAGGAACGGTTCCTGGAACAAGGTCTATCACAAACTCGACATCCCTGTCAGGTGGAACACCTGGCAGTTCTTCTGGAAAGACATCCGGAAAGTCCCGGACTACCGAAATATCTTCAAGGTCTGGAAGGGGGTTCGCATTTAGGGAGTAAAGCTGGCGCTTGGCCACTCGAGTTAAGACATTGACTGTCTTGCCCAATGGGTGAGTAAGTTGAACGGTTCTAGTGGCACAATCAATCTTAGCATAATGAGCTGACATCCAGTCCATACCCAAGATGATGTTTATGTCCGAGGACTTGAGAGCTATTAAATAAGCAAGGAAGACAAGTCTATCGACAAGAATTTCATTCCCATGGGTTACTCTAGAAGTTTTCCATCTAGAGCCAGGGGTTTGAATTTCCATGGTAGTGGGCATGTCACAGAATGTTGTGTTATGCAATCAAGCATAGCTCTCAGATATGAATGAACGAGATGCTCCAGTATCAAAAAGAACAGATGCCGGATGGCAATTAACAAGGAGCGTACCAAGGACGACGTTAGGATCCTCATGAGCCTCCTCGGCTGAGACATAGTTGACATGTCCACGTGCAGTGGTGACCGCCTTGGCGTAGAATGTCTTTCCCGCTGGCTTACCACGACCAACAGACTTTCCAGACTGATTGGGGTTGTTGTTCTGGGGACACTCTCGACTATAGTGACCCGGCTCTCCACACTTGAAACATGTCACAACATTGGGGCGCGGAGCAGCATTAGCAGCGGGGCCACCATAGGGCTTGGACGGTGCAAACTGCTAGTTGGGACGAGGCGCCTCAAAGGATGGCCTCGGAATGAACCTGGGTGGCAGTGCCGTGCTTGGAATCCACACCGAGCGCTTCTGAGATCCAGAGCCGGATGAAGATCCAAAATCACGAGAGTGCTTGCGTGAAGCGTCATAGTCAGACTGGCCTGTCTCAGCACTGATGGCTTTATTGACCAACTTCTGAAAGGAGGTGCACTTGTGCAGACGAAGATCGCGGCGAAGCTCAGGGTTAAGTTCCTTGCGGAACCTTGCCTGCTTCTTAGCGTCGGTGGATACCTCTTCAGGAGCATATCGTGCCAGATTCCCAAATTCACGACTATATGCATCCACAGTCAGTCTTCCCTGGGTGAAATTGCAGAACTCTTCCCTCTTGCGATCTATGAGACCTTCCGGGATGTGATGCTCACGGAAAGCCTCACTGAATTCAGCCCAAGTAGTGATTTGGCCGACCGGGCGCATAGCTTCAAAATTTTCCCACCAAAGGCTAGCAGGGCCTTCGAGGTGATAGGCAGCATAAGTAACCTTATCAGCTTCGGCTACGTTGGCAGAACGTAGCTTGTGGGTAATGCTGCGAAGCCAGTCATCCGCGTCGAGGGGCTCGACGGAATGGTTAAACTCTGGTGGGTACAACTTGATGAAGTCATTGATTGACACCAAGTCATTTCGCTGATGGCGTGCAGTGTTCTGCTCAATCCGCTCCAGCAAGCGGTTAGTCTCATGCTTGTTTCTTTCTGCCTCCAGCATCACTTCGGCCAGAGAAGGCGGGTGAGGCAGATTTTCACCCCTAACTGCACTGGCTTCCCCCTGCTCCGGGGCAGCAGGGTTGCTGCGGGTGTTGACCATCCTAGGAGAAAACAAGACACCGGTTTAGATAAGGACGACACAAACTTAGCAAGGAAGTGCAGAATGTAATGGATAACACGGAATGCACAGATGTTCATCTGTATGACATGGTAATATAGAACTGCCATATATATACCAACGGTCATACACACCATACATAGTTTAGTACAAGCCCAGGCTACAGTACAACTATGATGAAAGACGTTACATCTCATCGGAGGCATTCCAAGCTCCTATACATTATTTTTCTACACCTCCGGAATTGATTACACACTAAGTCATATTCCACTAGTCACGCAGGACAGTGGAAATACAACTATTACAATACTAGTGATACTACTACTGACTCAGACAGCTCCGTAGTAGTCCTCATAGAAGTCACCTCCATAGCCTGGAAGTTCAACGTGATCATCCGGGAATAGACAGTACTGAGGAGCTTGTGGACCATAGGGGCTAGGATGAGGTCTTGGACCAACAAACGGTGGCCTACGGGGACCACGGGGTGGGGTGATGCCTCCCACATCACGCCAATCCACCATGTCTGGCAGAGCAGATCTCACAGGATACAGATCCCTCATATCCATACATCCATCTTGCATAGCAGGTGCAAACCGAGTCAAAGTGCCCCAATGATCAGCAGGGTGTTGAAAAGCTCCAGTCTCAAGGCCCGATTCTCTCGGTCCTTATCCTCGAGCATCTCGGCAGTGGTGCGATTTAGTGAGTCCTCACGTGTGGAGTTAGCATAGATAGCCTGGAGATACCCTTGCGCTCCCGGGAGTGAAGCTGGCATATAACGGAAGTCGGTGTTCCGAAGCAGGCCAGTCCTGACTCGCATGATGGTCAGCATGGAATAGGCAGCATCCTGCACAGCCATCTCAACAGTAACCCCGAGTACATAGGAACAGTGGAGGGGCTCGGTAGATCCAGGATAAGAAGGAAATATCCTGACGGTGCAGAAATTTTGGCTTTGATTAAAGTCTCGGAATTGCTCTTCGACAGTGTATTCGGGATACCAATGGTAACCCGTCTCGATCATTACCCGGACTAACATAGCAGTATGACCGGGCACATCGAGGCACCGGGTCAGGCGAACCACTTGGTTTTGAGCACGAGTGGCCATCTGAAAGCCCAACCACAATGCAAAGACATTAGAATTTCTAGGGAAAATTGGACAACATAACAGCTGTAAATGCTCAGGAACAGATTTGAGACATTCACAACAGATTGCAAAACCACTCAACAACAACATATCAAGGTTCTGGTTCAACTGATAACATACTAAAATGGTAGAAACTGAACTGAGGCTAGTAACCAACAATCCTATAAGTTACTACGGATTAGTAACACGTGAACCTGGCAGAGAGAAGAGAGCCTAGTCCTTAACCCACGTAGAAAGAGAAGAGAATGAACAGATCAGAGGGCATAAGGTAAAGGAGTAAAAAGAGCCTTACGTTCCCTCCCACAATCAATTCCCCTACATATAACTAAAGCATTTCTAGACTCGACATCGACCAGTTTGGCTCAACGAACCTACAGGTAGTCCGACTCTGATGCCAACGCTGTCAGGACCCCGATTCCAAGTCACATCGATCTAGCCGGTAACACCTCATATCACATTGCGGCCTCAAGCATGGTATCCCCACAGGTGTCGCCATACCGTGGCCCGGGACCATTTGCGCCTTTTGGCTCACGTATATGATAGTGTCGCTAGCATCCATATGACAGAGAACCCGGGCCGACATGGCTAGTCGTGAACCCAAAGCGGCACAGACCTATGGGGACAGGCATACATGAATCACATCGAGCATGTCGGTCATCAGCATGTGAATCCGGGCTGTAGCACTAGGCTAACAGGACTCCAGGGAACCCGGGCTGTAGCAGGCTAGGCAGGACTCTGGAAGTCACCGCGTGACATTTCCCCGAAGGGACAGACATAGGAACAAAGTGAAACACATGCCGACCAGTCAAGTGTCCTGAGCACTAGTGCTGGGCTAGCAGGACTCCGGTGAACCGGGCTGTAGCAGACTACTATGGCTCGAGGAGCACTAGACTACATTTCCCCATAAGAAAGGCTGCCAAGGATAAACAACTAGATTGTCGGATCCCACACATACCAAGCATTTCAATCATACACACAATATGCTCGATATGTGCAAATACAACATGGCATCACAACAAAACTCTACAACTCAAGTACTTTATTTAAAGGCTCCAGAGAGCCATACATAACATGTTCATACAGGTAGCGGTCACATGAACCGACACTCAAGTCATACAAGCATACAAGCACATGCGGAAGCAAATAGTCCGAGTACAGATGCTAGAAAGAAAGAAGGCTTCTCGAAGCCTGTCTATCTACATAGGGCCCTCCATGGCCAGGATCACTGTAACACCCTCAATGCGACTATAGCTCCCACGTGTCGAGGCACGACTTAGAGACATAATCGCATTGAAGGCATATGTCGCAAGTTAGGCAATCTTCACAACATCCCATGTAATATGAATAATAAAGGGGAGATAACATAGTTGGCTTACACTCGCCACGTCAATCAAGTATATAAATAACATTACATCATCCAAACACTCATGGCCCGACTACGGCGCCAAAATAAAAGATAACCCAACATGCGACACGGTCCCAATCACCCCCAACTAGGCACCACTACTGATCATCGGGAAAGGAAACATAGTAACGTTGAGAATCCTCGTCGAACTCCCACTTGAGCTCATACGCATCTCCTGGAGCGGAATCATCAGGCCCTGCATCTGGTGTAAAAGTAATCTGTGAGCCACAGGGACTCAGCAATCTCGCACCCTCGCGATCAAGACTATTTAAGCTTATAGGTAAGGCGAGGTAAAATGTGAGTGGAGCTGTAGCAAGCGACTAGCAAGTATGGTGGCTAACTTATTCGCAAAAGAGAGCGAGAAGAGGAGGCAAAGCGCGAGCGAGAAACTAGAGAGCAACCTGCGCAAACATTACTCCAACACCGTGTCCGCTTCCCGGACTCCGCCGAGAAGAGGCCATCACGGTAACACACTTAGTTGATTCATTTTAATTAATTATGGTTCAAGTTATCTACAACCGGACATTAACAAATTCCCATCTGCCCATAACCGCGGGCACGGCTTTCAAAAGTTCAATCCCTGCAGGGGAGTCCGAACTTAGCCCATGACAAGCTCTCACGGTCAACGAAGGAATAGACCTCCTCCCAAGATGTTCCGATCATACTCGGTATCTCGGTAATTCAAGACACTTTGACAGGTTAAAACAAGACCAGCAACACCGCCCGAATGTGCCGACAAATCCCGATAGGAGCTGCACATATCTCTTTCTCAGGGCACACTCAAATGAGACATCCTACGAGTAAAACCAACCCTCAAGTTGCCCCGAGGTGGCCCCGCAGTCTACTCGGTCGGACCAACACTCAGAGGAGCACTGGCCCGGGGGGGGTTTAAAATAAGATGACCCGCGGGCTCCGGAAACCCGAGGGAAAAAGAGGCTAGGTGGCAAAGGGTAAGACCAATGTTGGGCATTGCTGGAAAAGCTTTAATCAAGGCGAAATATCAAGGGGTTCCCATTATAACCCAACCGCGTAAGGAACACAAAATCCGGGAACATAACACCGATATGACGGAAACTAGGGCAGCAAGAGTGGAACAAAACACTAGGCGAGAGGCCGAGCCTTCCACCCTTTACCAAGTATATAGATGCATTAAAATAACAAGATAATATGATATCCCAACAAGTAAATAAATGTTCCAACAAGGAACGGCCTCCAATCTTCACCTGCAACTAGCAACGCTATAAGAGGGGCTGAGCAAAAGCGGTAACATAGCCAATCAACGGTTTGCTAGGACAATGGTGTGTTAGAGGTTTGACATGGCAATTTGGGAGGCTTGCAAGCAAGTGGTAGGCATCGTAGCAATGGCATAGCAAAAGAGCGAGCAAACTAGCATAGCAAAGATAGTAGTGATTTCGAGGGTATGATCATCTTGCCTGCACAGTTGTCAGAGTTGACTGGATCCTCGAAAGCAAACTCAACGGGCTCCTCGTTAGTGAACTCGTCTCCCGGCTCTACCCAAACAAGACAAAGAAGCAACAAGGATACAATCAACCACGTGCAAACTCAAACAACGCAATGCAAAGATGGTATGCTATGAGGGATGCGATGCGGGATGCAAAATGCAAGATATGACAGGAAATGCATGAACCTGGCCTCAACTTGGAAATCAAAGTGTTCCACTGGAAAGATGAGATGAAATCGCTTGAAAACGATATAAAGAACGTCTGGAATTTCAGATCAGGTAGCCCTCTTCAGAGCAATAAAACTACATGCTACAGGACCTGAACATGGCAAGGTAAAGCATGACATGGAGCTACTCAAAGAGCTTAACAAAAGTCCCTTAGTGGCCTTGAGCCAAAAGGGATCAGAAAATACAATTGCAAGTATGTGAACATAGCAAAAACATAATCAGTTTCCAGACTTGGTGAAAACTGACACATGCTGAAATATAACTCAAGTAGGCATGTTTACGAGCTTGATGCACTCACTACGGTGCAAGTCATGGCAAGACAAGCATGCACCCATCAAGAAGGCATAAAATACAAGCTATACATGGCAACAACAATAGCATAACATGCACGGATCAACTACAACATCACCGGCAAAATTGGAAACAAGTTGACAATCTGCCCAGATTCACAAAGTAGCAAAAGTAGAGCTCGATTGACTCAAGCTAGGGTGCTCCATAATTGCAAAAAAAGACATGGATGGATAGTGAACTACAAAATTAACAAAACATCCTTACTGAACATCCTCAAAAGAGGCACGGATCACTCGGAAACAACATGAACATATGGCATCATGAGATGAACAGCTCCAGGACTTAGTGAAATTACTAAGTCCCTGAAAACAGAATTAGCAAGTGCACCACTTTGCAAGCTTGCACAAGTCACCACACACATCTTAAAAATACATGGGTTGCACCTCTGGAAAGATGACAAAACCCTTAACAAAACACATGTAGAACTCAAGGGCATAGCATGCACACATTAATCATGGCAAAAATGACAAAAGTGCTAAACGGAGTAGCAGATCTGACAATTAACTCAAGTAGCCCTCTTCTAACCGCATTTCGGGCATCAAGATGAGCTCAAATAAAAATGTTGCAATGGAATGAAATGATTTACTCTCTGAGATGAACATTTTGATATGCTATATGCATGAATTGGAGCTACAGATGCAAAGTTACGGAGCCGCGAACATGTGCACATGGACTGAAATTTCTGGGACTTGGTGAAAAAATCAACCTCTCCGGGAAAGATCTAGGGTTTGCACGGAAACCGAGGTGCGGCCGGATCTCGCCGGAACAGTGCTCGCCGGCTCGGAGCTCACCGGAGTTGGGGGCCATGGTGGCCGAGGAGGGAGGAGGAGGCCGGAGCCGGGTGGTGGCGCGACGACAACGCGAGGAGGCAGTCGACGGCGGCCGGCGCGGCGCGGTGGCGGCGGCTGGTGGTTGCGCCGGCGGGCAAAGGCGGCAGGGCCGGCGAGGAGCTTTGGGCGCCAGCCGGCAAGGGCGCGTGCGGGCGGCGCGGTGGATGGCGGCAGCGGCGCGCAGTGCGGGAGGAGGGAGGAGGCGGCGCGCGGGGCGGCTGGGCCCGGAGGGCCGGCTGCGGGCTCGCCGGGCCGCGGCGGCGGCTGGCGGTGGAGACGCCACGTGGCGCGTGCTGAGAGGGCACGGGCGGCGGCGGACGTTGTCCGGCCCGCTCCGGACACGTCCGGCGGCGGCGGTGGATGGATCTAGGGTTAGGGGGGAGAGTGGAACCGCGAATTTGAAGGAGGGGGGGGTTCTATATATAGACATCGAGAGAGCTAGGAGAGTCCAAATGAGGTGCGGTTTTCGGCCAGGCGATCGTGATCGAACGCTCTAGATGATGGAGCAGAGTTAGGTGGGTTTTGGGCCAGATTGGAGGGGTGTTGGGCTGCAACACACACGAGGCCTTTTCGGTCCCTCGGTTAACCGTTGGAGTATCAAACGAAGTCCAAATGATACGAAACTTGACAGGCGGTCTACCGGTAGTAAACCAAGGCCGCTTGGCAAGTCTCGGTCCAATCCAGAAATGTTTAATCCCCACACACGAAAGAAAGCTAGAAATGACCACCGGAGGAGAACGAAGCGCCAGAATGCAAAATGGACAACGAGGAAAATGCTCGAATGCATGAGACGAACATGTATGCAAATGCAATGCACATGATGACATGATAAGAAATGCATGACAACGACAACAACACACAGAGACAAAAACCCGAACCCGAGAAAATAAAATAACTTAATGCCGGAAACGACAAGAGTGGAGTACAAATAGGGAAAGTTACATCCGGGGTGTTACAACACTCCACCACTACGAAAAGATCTCGTCCCGAGATCTAGGACTGAAAGAACGCCGGGTACTCAGAACGGAGGTGATCCTCACGTTCCCAGGTAGCTTCACGGTCGGAATGGTGTGACCACTTGACTTTGAGAAATTTGATTGACTTGTTGCGAGTCTTGCGTTCAGTCTCTTCAAGAATAGCAACTGGGTGCTCACGATAAGAGAGATCTTCTTGGAGCTCAATGTCCTCGAAGTTGATGGTGTGGTCAGGAGTCTTGAAGCACTTTCAAAGCTGAGAGACATGAAACACGTCATGAACATTTGCAAAGTTTGAAGGAAGCTTGAGTTGATAGGCGAGGTCGCCTCTCTTGCTGACAATCTTGAAAGGTCCCACGTATCTGGGGGCAAGCTTCCCTTTGATACCGAAGCGACGAGTACATTTCATAGGAGAGACGCGGAGGTAAACCTGATCTCTGATCTCAAAAGCCAAATCACGGTGCTTACTATCATAGTAGCTCTTCTGACGGGATTGGGCTGCTTTGAGGTTATCATGAATGACTTTGCACATTTCTTCTGCCTCTGTGATTAAGTCATTACCCAAAAGCTGACGTTCACCGGTTTCAGACCAGTTGAGAGGGGTACGGCACTTCCTGCCATACAGAATTTCAAATGGGGCCTTGCCCGAACTTGCTTGAAAACTGTTGTTGTAGGAGAATTCAGCATAGGGAAGACAATCCTCCCACTTCATGCCGAAGGAGATCACACAAGCTCTGAGCATATCTTCAAGAATCTGGTTGACACGCTCGACTTGACCGCTAGTTTGAGGATGGAAAGCTATGCTGAAGCGGATGTTGGTGCCCATGGCCTTCTGAAAAGAATCCCAAAACTTCGAGGTAAAGATGCTGCCATGGTCTGAAGAGATCACTTGAGGAATACCGTGCAGAGAAACAATTCGAGAGGTATAGAGTTCCGCCAATTGAGCTGCAGTGATCGACTCTTTGATAGGCAGAAAATGAGCCACTTTGGTGAGTTTGTCGATGACAATAAATATAGCATCATTGCCACGCTTGGACTTTGGAAACCCAGTCACGAAGTCCATTTCAATGTGGTCAAACTTCCATTGTGGAATGGCAAGAGGTTGGAGGAGACCAGCTGGCCTTTGGTGTTCTGCCTTCACTCTTCTGCAGACATCACATTCATTCACGAATTGAGCGATCTCGCGCTTCATTCGAGTGCACCAATAAGCTTGCTTGAGGTCCTGATACATCTTCGTGCTCCCAGGGTGGATGGAGAGGAGAGAGTTGTGAGCCTCGTTCATGATCACTTTATGAAGGTCACCTTTGGGTACAACAATACAATCCTCGAAGAAGAGAGTGTCCTTGTCATCAAGGCAGTAGCACTTGTACTTGGACTGACTCTTGGCAATCCCAATCTTCACCTTTTTCACCATAGCATCAAGAAGCTGGGCTTGGTGAATCTGGTCTTGCAAGGTAGGAGAGACTTGAAGGTTGGCGAGGAAACCTTGAGGAACAACTTGTAGATTAAGTTTGCGGAAAGCTTCACAAAGCTCGGGTTGATAAGGCTTAAGAATCAGACTGTTGCAGTAAGCTTTCCTGCTCAAAGCGTCAGCAATCACATTGGCCTTTCCTGGAGTATACTCGATACTCGGATTATACTCTTGAATCATTTCGACCCATCGAGTTTGCCTGAGGTTGAGATTAGGCTGAGTGAAGATGTACTTGAGACTCTTGTGATCAGTGAAAATGTCCACTTTTCTTGCCAATAGAAGATGTCTCCAAGTCAAAAGAGCATGCACAACTGCCGCCAACTCGAGATCATGAGTGGGGTAGTTCTTCTCATTAGGCTTCAACTAGAGAGATGTATAAGCAACAACTTTCTTCTCTTGCATCAATACTGCGCCAAGACCTTGGAGAGAGGCATCACAAAAGACCTCCTACGGCTTGGATTCATCAGGCGGAGTCAGAACTGGAGCAGTGATCAATTTCTCTTTCAAAGTGTTGAAAGCAATGTCACACTCCGGAGACCAAACGTACTTGACGTGCTTCTGAAGAAGATTTGAGAGAGGTTTCGCAATCTTAGAAAAGTTTTCAACGAATCTTCGGCAATAGCTTGCGAGACCGAGAAAACTGCGGAGTTGCTTGACGTTCTGAGGAGGTTCCCAATTCACAATTGCAGACACCTTCTCAGGATTCACGGCAATGCCCTTGGCAGAGATGATATGACCAAGATAAAGAGCCTCATCAAGCCAAAATTCACACTTGGAGAACTTGGCGTAAAACTAATGTTCCCTGAGCTTATCGAGAACCAAACGCAAGTGCTTGGCATGATCTTCCTTGTTCTTGGAGAAAACCAGAATGTCGTCGAGATAGACCAAAACAAAGTCATTGGTGTAGGCGTTGAATATGAAGTTCATCATGCGAAAGAACATCGGAGGAGCGTTGGCGAGACCAAAAGACATGACTGTGTATTCATATGAACCAAAGCTTGTTCTGAAAGCCGTCTTGGGAATATCTTGCTCACGAATACGAATCTGATGATAGCCCATACAGAGATCAAGCTTGGAGAATACTTGAGCACCTTTGAGTTGTTCGAACAGCTCATTGATGTTGGGAAGTGGGTATTTGTTCTTGATGGTCTTCTTGTTCACTGGACGGTAATCAACACAAAGTCGGTCCGTTCCATCCTTCTTCTTCACAAAAAGAACACCACAACCCCACGGAGAAGAACTAGGCCGGATGAGACCCATTTTCTCTTGAATATCGAGTTGCTTCTTCAGCTCCTTCAACTCTTCAGGTCCGAGTTTTTAAGGACGCTTGCACACAGGTTCCGTGCCAGGCTCAAGATCAATAACGAATTCGACTGGCCGGTGCGGAGGCATTCCTGGAAGCTCTTCTGGAAAGACGTCTTGATATTCACAAACGACTGGAATTTGAGAGATAGCATCCAATTCACCCTTCTCATTGAGAGAAAACAGACGGATGGTATTATCCTGAGCGGCAAAGACAATTACATCCTCAGATGAATGAGTCAATTGAATTTGCGTGGCTGCACAATCAAGCTGAGCCTTGTGCTTAGAAAGCCAATCCATTCCAAGAATAAGATCAATATCCGAGTTACCAAGAACCACCGGAGAAGAGAGAAACTTGTAGTCACCCAATGTGATAGAGATATCGGGAGCAACCAAACTAGAAGTCAAAAGCTTGCCAGGAGAAACAACTTGCATGACTTTGGGCATAATCTCAGTATCAACATTGTGCTTCGATGCAAAAGGGCATGACAAAAAGGAATGCGATGCACCAGTGTAAAAAAGAACTTTAGCTGGAATAGCATTAACAGGAAGGTTACCCATGATCACATCTGACGAGTCCTCTGCCTGAGCTGCATTCATCAAATTGACCTTGGCGTGCTTGGGGTTATGCTTGACCACAGCTGTACTTGCCGATCTGACAGGAGGAGGAGGAGGAAGACGCCTCTGGTTGAAACACTTGTTGGCATAGTGACCCTTCTATTGGCACTTGTTGCACGTGACCTCTGAAAGCGGACGGTGATACGGAGCACTCGATCTTGGAGCTTGAGACGAAGTCTTGTTCTGAAAGCCAGGGTTGGGTGGGTGGGAAGAACCACTGCCACCTTTACTCTTCTGCTGATACGGCTGACGGAACGGAGGAGGAGGAAGCCAATACTTCTGCTGCTTGGCCACTTGAGTAGAGGAAGAAGGAGTAACATCTCTGACTCGCTTCTTGGAAGTATCACACCTCAACTGAGCGGCCTCTTGCTTCAGTGCCATGTTGTAGAACTCATCGTACCTCAATGGCTCGAAGAGAACAAGAGCTAGCTGAATTTCTTCTCTGAGACCACCCCTGAACTGGTATATCATGCTCTTCTCATCAGGGACGTCCTGCTTGGCAAAGCGGGCGAGCTTCTGGAACAACTTGTTGTAGTCATAGACAGACAAAGAGCCTTGCTTCAGGTTGCGGAATTCCTCACGCTTACTTTCAACCACGCTCTGCGGAATATGATGAGCTCGGAAATCTCGACGGAAATCATCCCAAGTGATAACACGTCCACCTCTGGAATCCTTGTACTGCTGGAACCATTCTGCAGCTTGATCTTTGAGTTGGAAGGAAGCGAACTTAACAAAGTCCTCAGGCCTGACGTTACTGCACTCGAAATGCTTGCACAGATCCACTAGCCAATCGTCAGCATCGGTTGCCTCAACACAATTGCTGAAAGTCTTTGGCCCGTTAGCAAGGAACTGGTTGAGTGTAGCAAAGTGATTCTGATTGCTACCTTGATTCCCTTGACTGCCTTGATTGCGCTCTTGGAGAATTTGCATGATCAACTGTGTGTTTGCATTGGTTGCGGCCATCATAGCTTGCCATGCCTATGGAGGAGGTGGAGGTGGTGGCGGATCAGGATTCGGAGTCGTGCGCGTTGGAGGAGCCATCCTGAAGAGGTTAACCACCATTAGCACATTGATAGATAAATATTGAAGCTGAATCCAACGGAATGAAAATTGCAACATATAGTCTTCACATCCGACCAAAATGAACGAATGCATTCCTCTTGAAATGGTCACATATCTATAAATTGAGAAGCCACGCGGAATTAAGGTAGAGAAATAAATCAACAAGGTACGGATCAAGAACGAATAATCGGTAATAAATCCCAATCTCAAACCAATATCTGTGGAAGAAGAACTAGAGCTACTAGAATTCCCACCTATGAAACTCCCGAACCTTTCCGGTTATGCAATCAGGTGTTGGGGATACAGGGGAAGCATAATATCTCACCCAAACTAGCAAATCCTACATCCAGCTGTATCCATCCTTCAACACATAACCAAGAAACCTTCGGAAACCATCTACCTCAACCTTCGAAAAGCATCCGTTATACAAGTTATGGCGATACTCCCGAACTCCCGCCCCAGTACTGGGTGGCGTCGAGGTTATCTCACGAACGAACTACATAAAAGAGATTTTCGATGTCGGCGTACTAGACTCAGGTATTCCAGAACCGCAACGATAAAATTATGATGACAACACCTCAGAGCTCAACTCCCCGGGACACTTCCACTAAACCCCTGACAGGAGGCACCAAGACAATGTTCTCATCATAAAACCATCGGAATGATTCCAAGATACTTGCGTGATCCTAAATTTTTTTAGTGAAATTTGAGAAGAGAAGAGTCAAAACTCTACGTCAGGATGCCTTACCAGAGTGATGAGGAGACTGGGAAGTAAAAAAGAATTCCTAAACTCTCCGATATATAATTCCTAAATGACTCAAAACATTTTTCTATACACAACTCGGCCGCTAATAACGATCAAGAAATGGGGATCCTAAGGTCGGGGAAGGCTCTGATTACCAACTTGTAACACCCTCAATGCGACTATAGCTCCCACGTGTCGAGGCACAACTTAGAGACATAATCGCATTGAAGGCATATGTCGCAAGTTAGGCAATCTTCACAACATCCCATGTAATATGAATAATAAAGGGGAGATAACATAGTTGGCTTACACTCGCCACATCAATCAAGTACATAAATAACATTACATCATCCAAACACTCATGACCCGACTACGGCGCCAAAATAAAAGATAACCCGACATGCGACACGGTCCCAATCACCCCCAACTGGGCACCACTACTGATCATCGGGAAAGGAAACATAGTAACGTTGAGAGTCCTAGTCAAACTCCACTTGAGCTCATACACGTCTCCTGGAGCGGAATCATCAGGCCCTGCATCTGGTGTGAAAGTAATCTGTGAGCCACAGGGACTCAACAATCTCACACCCTCGCGATCAAGACTATTTAAGCTTATAGGTAAGGCGAGGTAAAATATGAGTGGAGCTGCAGCAAGCGACTAGCAAGTATGGTGGCTAACTTATTCGCAAAAGAGAGCGAGAAGAGGAGGCAAAGCGCGAGCGAGAAACTAGAGCAACCTGCGCAAACATTACTCCAACACCGTGTCCGCTTCCCGGACTCCACCGAGAAGAGGCCATCATGGTAACACACCCAGTTGATTCATTTTAATTAATTATGGTTCAAGTTATCTACAACCGGACATTAACAAATTCCCATCTGCCCATAACCGCGGGCACGGCTTTCGAAAGTTCAATCCCTGCAGGGGAGTCCGAACTTAGCCCATGACAAGCTCTCACGATCAACGAAGGAATAGACCTCCTCCCAAGACGTTCCGATCAGACTCGGTATCTCGGTAATTCAAGACACTTCGACAGGTTAAAACAAGACCAGCAACACCGCCCGAATGTGCCGACAAATCCTGATAGGAGCTGCACATATCTCTTTCTTAGGGCACACTCAGATGAGCAAGACGTCGGGTAGGCCAGCCCAGAGTTGCCCCTGGTAGCCCCTGGACATCGCTCGGTGGGACCAACACTCAGAGGAGCACTGGCCCGGGGGGGTTAAAATAAGATGACCCTTGAGTCTGCAGAACCCAAGGGAAAGAAAAGGCTAGGTGGAAATGGTAAAACCAAGGTTGGGCATTGCTGGAAAAGCTTTAATCAAGGTGAACTATCAAGGGGTTCCCATTATAACCCAACCGCGTAAGGAACGCAAAATCCGGGAACATAACACCGATATGACGGAAACTAGGGCGGCAAGAGTGGAACAAAACACTAGGCGAGTGGCCGAGCCATCCACCCTTTACCAAGTATATAGATGCATTAAGATAACATGTCAATATAATGATATCCCAACAAGTAAATAAATGTTTCAACAAGGAACGGCCTCCAACTTCACCTACAACTAGCAACGCTATAAGAGGGGCTGAGCAAAGCGGTAACATAACCAATCAACGGTTTGCTAGGACAATGGTGGGTTAGAGGTTTGACATGGCAATTTGGGAGGCTTGCAAGCAAGTGGTAGGCATCGTAGCAATGGCATAGCAAAAGAGCGAGCAAACTAGCATAGCAAAGATAGTAGTGATTTCGAGGGTATGATCATCTTGCCAGCACAGTTGTCAGAGTTGACTGGATCCTCGAAAGCAAACTCAACGGGCTCCTCGTTAGCGAAATCGTCACCCGGCTCTACCCAAACAAGACAAACAAGCAACAAGGATACAATCAACCACGTGCAAACTCAAACAACGCAATGCAAAGATGGTATGCTATGCGGGATGCGATGCGGGATGCAAAATGCAAGATATGATAGGAAATGCATGAACCTGGCCTCAACTTGGAAATCCAAGTGTGCCACTGTAAAGATGAGATAAAATTGCTTGAAAACGATATAAAGAACGTCGGAATCGGAGCTACGGTTTGGAAATGGCAAGCGATTCAAATATGGCACCGGTCTGCGATTTACAGCAAGTAGGCATCTAAATGCAACGAAATGAACATGCTACAGCACCCAAACATGACAAAAAAATACATGGCAGGGATGCATACAAGATGCTTAACAAAAGTCTAGCACTGAGCTTCGACCAATTCATCCATTAACAGGTTCAAACAAGCATGGCAAAATGCAAATAACAAACAGATCTCACACTTAGTGAAATTAACACTTGTCTGGAATTTCAGATCAGGTAGCCCTCTTCGGAGCAACAAAACTACATGCTACAGGACCTGAACATGGCAAGGTAAAGCATGGCATGGAGCTACTCAAAGAGCTTAACAAAAGTCCCTTAGTGACCTTGAGCCAAAAGGGATCAGAAAATACAATTGCAAGCATGTGAACATAGCAAAAACATAATCATTTTTCAGACTTGGTGAAAACTGACACATGCTGAAATATAACTCAAGTAGGCATGTTTACAAGCTCGATGCACTCACTACGGTGCAAGTCATGGCAAGACAAGCATACACCCATCAAGAAGGCATAAAATACAAGCTAGACATGGCAAGAACAATAGCATAGCATGCACGGATCAACTACAACATCACCAGCAAAATTGCAAACAAGTTGACAATCTGCCCAGATTCAAAGTAACAAAAGTAGAGCTCGATTGACTCAAGATAGGGTGCTCCATAATTGCAAACAAAGACATGGATGGATAGAGCACTACAAGATTAACAAAACATCCTTACTGAACATCCTCAAAAGAGGCACGGATCACTCGGAAACAACATGAACATATGGCATCATGAGATGAACAGCTCCAGGACTTAGTGAAATTACTAAGTCCCTGAAAACAGAATTAGCAAGTGCACCACTTTGCAAGCTTGCACAAGTCACCACACACATCCTAAAAATACATGGGTTTCACCTCTGGAAAGATGACAAAACCCTTAACAAAACACATGTAGAACTCAAGGGCATAGCATGCACACATTAATCATGGCAAAAATGACAAAAGTGCTAAACGGAGTAGCAGATCTGACAATTAACTCAAGTAGCCCTCTTCTAACCGCATTTCGGGCATGAAGATGAGCTCAAATGAAAATGACGCAATGGAATGAAATGATGGACTCTCTGAGATGAACATTTAGATATGCTATATGCATGAATCGAAGCTACGGATGCAAAGTTACTGAGCCGCGAACATGTGCACATGGACTGAAATTTCTGAGACTTAGTGAAAAAAATCAACCTCTCCGGGACAGATCTAGGGTTTGCACGGAAACCGAGGCGCGGCCGGATCTCGCCGGAACAGTGCTCGCCGGCTCGGAGCTCGCCGGAGTTGGGGGCCGCGGTGGCCGAGGAGGAAGGAGGAGGCCGGAGCCGGGTGGTGGCGCGGCGACCACGCGAGGAGGCGGTCGGCGGCGCCGGCGCGGCGCGGTGGCGGCGACTGGTGGTGGCGCCGGCGGCGGAGGCGGCGGGGCCGGTGAGGAGCTTCGGGCGCCGGCCGGCAAGGGCGCGCGCGGGGCGCGCGGTGGATGGCGCGGCGGCGCACGGTGCGGGAGAGGGAGGAGGCGGCGCGTGGGGCAGCTGGGCCCGGAGGGCCGGCTGCGGGCTCGCCGGGCCGCGGCGGCGGCTGGCGGCGGAGGCGCCACGTGGCGCGTGCTGAGAGGGCGCGACGGCGCGGACGTTGTCCGGCCCGCTCCGGACACGTCCGGCGGCGGCGGTGGATGGATCTAGGGTTAGGGGGGAGAGTGGAACCGCAAATTTGAAGGAAGGGGGGGGGGTCTATATATAGACATAGAGGGAGCTAGGAGAGTCCAAATGAGGTGTGGTTTTTGGCCACGCGATCGTGATCGAACGCTCTAGATGATGGAGCAGAGTTAGGTGGGTTTTGGGCCAAATTGGAGGGGTGTTGGGCTGCAACACACACGAGGCCTTTTCGGTCCCTCGGTTAACCGTTGGAGTATCAAACGAAGTCCAAATAATATGAAACTTGACAGGCGGTCTACCGGTAGTAAACCAATGCCGCTTGGCAAGTCTCGGTCCAATCCAGAAATGTTTAATCCCCACACACGAAAGAAAACTAGAAATGACCACTGGAGGAGAACGAAGCGCCGGAATGCAAAACGGACAACGGGGAAAATGCTCGAATGCATGAGACGAACACGTATGCAAATGCAATGCACATGATGACATGATAAGAAATGCATGACAATGACAAGAACACACGGAGACAAAAACCCAAACCCGAGAAAATAAAATAACTTAACGCCGGAAATGGCAAGAGTGGAGTACAAATAGGGAAAGTTACATCCGGGGTGTTACAATCACCCCTGGGTGGCAAGTCACTCATCGACATCGAGATCTACATAAAACCCATCGGAGGGGGCGGTGTTGTCGTCTGAAAACAGTAATTAAGGAAACATGAGTACAAAGGTACTCAGCAAGTCTTACATCAGAACCCACTATACATGCTCATTCTTAAGAAGGTGGTGGAGTTATTGCAGCAAGCCAGCTTTGACTCTTGGCTAAGCTATCCTATGGAACTCCACTAGTAAAATAGTTTTCGCACACGAGTCCACTACTCACCAACACAATACTCCACCGAGGATCCTCCCTCGTCATCCTACAGAGGGCCATCCTCGGTACTCACACTTATCTTGAGTCTTTTAGTAGTATCCACTAACTTGTCTATGAACTGTATAGGCAACCAAGTAGTCCTTTACCGCGGACGCGGCTATTCGAATAGATGATGTTAACCCTGCAGGGGTGTACTTCTTCATACATGCTTTCACCACTTACCACCGTTTACACGACATGTACTCGGCAACCTTCAAGCAGAAGCCCAACGAGGGTGTCGGCTTATGGCCTACCTAAACACTCAAGTCTCTAGTCCAGGTTTATCGCCTATCCAGGTTCCATCTGCAGGGAGTCTGGCCGAGGTTTCCACATACAGCCCAAACGATGTGAACAGGGTCCCGAGACGCCAAACGGGTGCCCGGCATAGCCCGGCCACGGTGTATCTACTGCAACATAGCCCACCCCTAGGGTCAGCGCTACGCACGGCCGCCAACACATAACCTACAAATACCAGAAACTAATTGCAACTCCTGGACAGAGTACTAGGGTGATTAAGAAGCAGAGAGGGTCCATTGGTTTCGGGCCCAATGTATGGTAGTAACTGAATCTTAAATCACACATACAGATCTCAGTTCTTAGGGACGGACTCAATGAAACAACCCACCATGTACTCCTACATGGCCTCTCATCGATACCTTTACCAATCATGTTCAACACATCCCTCACATTACCGACATAACCATTTCACTCTAGCCCATCACCTAGATGAACCAGACCTGACACAGCTCTAAGCATAGCAGGCATAGCATGGTAGGAAACACATACATGGCTCGATCAACTCCTAGACATGCTAGTGGGTTTCATCTAGTTACTATGGCAATGACAGGTCATGCAGAGGATAAGGGTTCAACTACCGTAGCACACATCAGTTTGAATCGCGTTGTCTTAATGCAGTAAATGAGAGCAGAGGCGAGAACATGGGATTGTATAGATATGATCAATGGGGCTGCTTGCCTGATGTAGTGGTAGTAGGGTACTGCCCTTCAGACGGATATTTGGGGTTATCCTCGGAGGCAGAACCTACCACGAAAAACACACCGAACATAATCAACACATGACAAATATGCAACAATATGATGCATGCTATGACATGGCAAAATGAATGTGTCTTGGCCTAATGCAAGCTAAAACAGAAAGGAATGAACCCATTTGAATCAAAGATTCAAATGTTAGTTCATTTAACATAGCCATATTAGTGCATCATCTTATTTTGCTTAGACAGCAAGGTTAACTTGTTTTGTCATGCATGAAACCATTACCAATGGATAGATTGAATTTTTCTGATCAAAATTCATATATAAATCTTTTCATTTGGAGTTATAGATTAATTTCTATGATTTTTTAAAGTTTGCAACAATTTCTGGAATTCTCTATATAAAAATAAATCCAGAAATTAGTTATTGCGTCAGCAGTGCGTCAGGGTGACGTCAGTGGTCAACGGGGACGTCCAGGTCAACCTGACCAGTGGGTCCTGCGTGTCAGCAGTTATTTAAACTAACTAAATTTAGTTAAAACTAATCTGGGTTAATTAGCAGGGGGGCCTACTTGTCATAGACTCAGGGGAGTCCACCTGGGCCCACCCAGTCAAGGTCAACGGGTCAAACCCGTCGGCGTTTAGCCACCGGCGAGGCCAGACGCGGCGGTGGAAGTGCATTACTGCGTTCCGGCGACCAAATGAGCGGCGGAGGGCATCTATGCGTAGCTGGGAGCAAGCCGCAGCGTTTGGTGGTGGTGCTTGAGCTTGGGGTGACCGGAAACGTCGCCGGCGACGACCTTGGCGGTCGCCGGAGTCGGGTGAAGAGGAGCCCGAGGCTACAGGGCATGGCGAGGCGCGTGGTGAGGTGCGTTGGGCTCCTGGGGATGCAGTGAGTGTGTTGGACACGGTGGTGTGGCCGGTGGTTGGCCGGAGACACGTCGGCGACGAGCTCGGCGGTGGCGCATGTGGTGAAGCCTCGTGCAGTTGCTACGGTGCACGAGAATGCAAACAGAGAGGATGGGGAGGTAGCTGAGCTCACGACGGTCACGTAGGAATGGACGGCGCAGTCGGGGACGAGCTGATGCAGTGGCGATGACGAAGGGGATCTCCGGCGATGGCGGAGTCGGGCGAGGTTGTTGCAGAGGCTGCGGGGCAAGCGAGCGCTCGGGGCTCGGCTTGCTCAAAGGAGGGGAGGGCGGCGGAGCTTCTAGACACGGTGGCTCGGCGCGGGGACGACGGAGGGCGCGACTACGGCGGCGGCAGATGCATCGGCCATGGTACGGGAGAGCGAGGGAGAGAGGCAGGGGGGCGAGTGAGGTGTCCACGGGGTCGGGGCGGCGACGTGGAGCCTGCCTAGGGTCCAGGCGCGCGAAGCGGCAAGCTGCTGGCGCCATGGCGAGCTCGCGCTCACTGGCGTCAGCTCTCTGCCTGCCTGGCGGGGACGAAGCAGCTGACTGGCATGGGCCAGCACAGCGCTGGGCCGCCAGGTGGGCTGCGGCCAGGTAAGTTCTCTCCCTTTCTTTTAATTTCTGTAGGTTTGTGGCTTTATTAAAAATAGCTAGGCACTTCTAAAAATCTTGAAAATAATCAGAGGCTTTGTTTAGAATATTTCCAACAGCCCACACTTATCTTCTGAATTAGTTGAGCATTTAAAATATTTACTAGCATTCAAATGCCCAAATGCAAATTACATATGATTTAATTCAATGACCTTTTGTTAACCTAGAAAATTGTGCACCAATTTTGCCAGAGGTTCTAACCCAAGACCAAGAGAGTGAACTTTTTAGAAGGGCATTTCAGGTTCATTGAAAATATTTTTAGTAAAGCTTAGTTGATTCCAGAGGGGGTGCTGGGGGTTCTGTCTTCCCCAATTCAAGTTTCTGATGAAAGGTAGACATGATGCAACACTCTAATGCACGACTAGCTAGGATGTGACAAAGGCCCACTATTTATACGGCCCGTAGAAGGCCCACTATTTCTACGGCCCATAGGAGGCCCAGTGTCACTACAGTAAATATTAGCCCATGGTTATTGTGGCCTAGTTTTAAAAAATAGGTTATTGCAGCCACTAGCAAACCGCAGAAAAAGAACTGCACTGACTACCTGCAAACAAATAAACAAGACAACAAGTAAATAAATAAGCAAGCAACTTACACTAGGCTATCACGGCTATTACACATATTACATCCACTGGGCATCAATGTTCGCCACCAGTGCAAATATAGGGAACACAACAACATATAAACGCCGCAGCAAAACAAGTCCAGAACTGAAACCACTTCAGAAGAGATCAATAAACAATATCCTGGGTACCCATAATGCTGGCAAGATGCTTAGCAAGCTTATTAACTTTCTCTTGTTTGGCGCTTAAGTCCTCCAGTGCTTGCTGTTGCACCAGAAAGTATGCATCTGAATTCTGCAGGGACTTCCTCAGTCCTTCGGCTTCCTGTCGCATAACATCTGATCGATGTCTTTCAACTTGAAGTTGAGACTCAAGAAGCCGAACAGATTCAGGCAACGAGTTCGAAGAGCTGGTGCCAGCAGTGGTAGCCAGTAACTCGAACACTACATCAAGACATGACTTGGGGGTTGTCTCAGTGTCTTCAATATAATTTTTATCAGTTTTCTTGGAGACCAACAGGGATGTCTCACTATCTTGAACCTTATCTGCATTACTTCCTTTACCATTGCATAACAGGGTACTCTTCTCCAATATTTTATCCGCGTTCTAAAAGAGAAACAAACAAACACATCTCAGGTTTACAATGTAGTATATGAAACTCACTTTGGTAAACCAATTCAGTAGTAAGGTGGACAAGATAACAGCAAGAAACAAACATATAGCTATGTAGTATGGTCACTGTATGGTCTATATCATTCTAGTTTATGTTGCCAAATCAAGATAGATACAGTTCGAATCATATCTATTTAAGACAAAGCAGCATAGACAGAATATAAGTGTGGGAAACTACACAGCAATAACAACACTTGTAATGTGCATGGCATGAGAACATAACTGTTTATTCAATTGAAATTGAAATCAACATAGAGCAAGTAACAACAGCAAACAACCAAACACGTTGAAGAAACAGGTTTAAAACATACCTGTTGCGCCATTGGAGTTTCAATTGCATCCTTCAAATTTCAAATTAGTTGGTATCAGTAAATACAGTGATGCAAGAGCAAAGTAGTATGAACCATAGCTACGGAACCTGACCTGAGAATAATTCTTCTTTTGCTTTAAGCATTGACTTCGGGTTCGGAGTGGTGGTCCTCGTGATTTGGGCACTGCAGTTGCCTTACTAACTGCTCGTGTTTGGGTGCTCTGTGGTGGAGACGGTGTTGTGTCAACGGGAACTGGGTGTCTATCTGCTGGGGTTGGGGTTAGAAGGGGTGTAGCTGGTTCCCTGTCCAACTGGGTAGGGGTACAATCTTTCAAAGTTAAAGTTACCCGCACACAATATAAAAAATATAAAAAATAATATATATAGGGGTATAGATATAGATATGTGATGCGAAAGCCGCCCATCATCTCCAATTAGAATAGTGTGTCCATGCACAGACGCGATGTGGCCAAATGATGTCTTCCATCGATATCTCAAATTCAAATCAGTCTGACCTTGTTCAATGTGTATACATTACAACATGCTCGTTTCCAAACCACACTGCGCAGATCTCCGTTATATTCATGCATGCATGGGTTTCAAACATCATGATCTCTTATTCAAATATTTGAATTCAACTTTACATTGATTATGACCTCACCTATTCTTTTACACCCACACAATAGTCTTCTCTTTATAATTGTACCACTAACTTTCTCTCATGCATGCATGCGCACACACTACCAGTCGGCATTATCCATTGCACGCATGCAATCTTTGTCTTCAGGTCGGTCTCCCATGAAGGCACACACCCACACACATCCCCCTCTCCATCATATCGGGCATTCTTTATCTCTCACGTGTGCATGCACAACGATCGATATTCCTCTATGTATGTGTGTATATAGCTAGGTCTTTCATAGTTTTCCACACAAACCGATCAATCGATATATCCAGTGAGGTCTCACCCTCTTTCCCACGTCCACATCGATCAATCTATACCTCTCTATATAGGATTAACATATATAACTAATACACCCACATTAATTATATATCCAACGTCCCCCTCTCATCATCCATGCCTTCCGCTTCATCTCTCAGACGTGTGCACAATGGCGAAGACAGGGGGCAGTAAGGGCCCTGCCCCCTCCCCCCTAACATCACTATATATCGAGGCTAATATGAATGTGATCATTAGACAATTGCTGCTAAAAATGGTTTAAGTTCATGAATTGACCCTCCTCGTAAAGGATTAGCAATGGTTGGCCCCCTAGCTCATTTATTTTTCATGGCTCCGCCACTGCGCGCAACAGCGCACGTGTTCGCCCCTTCTCTCTAAATATCGATCTCGTACTTGTGCATTCCTTCATAGTCTCCCTCCACTCGGCCCCTCGCACCATATTCTATCCCCCACCGGATTTTGCCACATGTACAATCTAGCAGACTCCATGGTTGAACTTAAGCATAATGCACAAACCTCAAAACAACAGTAGTTCTCTTTTGTTCTAGAATCTTCCGTATCATAACTGCCCAAACTTTTTGTCTAGTTGAATTGCCATTATTTGTTTTTTACTTTATGCTTTACAATGCACAATTCCATGAATCATAAAATAGATTAAGGGCTTCTTTGATTCAAAGGATTCTGAAAGGAATTTTGGAGGATTCTAATCATTAGGAATTTTTCCTATCTTGGTTGTTTGATTCGTAGGATCGTAAACCATAGGATTTTTTCCATATGCTTCATTTGCACTAGATTTCATAGGAAACATCCCATCCACTGAAACCTCTTTGAAAGAATTCTGCGTTTTTTCTATGCACAATCAAACACTCGTACAATCCCATAGGATTCAAGACGACATTCCACTATAATCCCATGTTTTTCCTATTCCCGCGTTCTTAGCTTTTTATAAAAACTAATTGATTTTGAATGAGATGAACTATAAGAATTAAACGAAGGGCTACATCAGGCATATATGACTCAGAGCTTACATGCTATAGTGTGGTATTTATTCATAATTTGGTTGCAAAATCTGATGCGTGCAATGCACGTGTACCTTACTAGTACTTCGACTATGTGTAAAACACGTAAATTAGAATACCAATGGCACGCTACACAGTGTCTCTCTTACAGTTCATGAAGCCATGTGGAGGCGTTGTCGCGACCTCCTTGCGTGGATTGATCACAATGACATGCTGCTGGTTCCAGAAGAATGTACTCGTCCTCCCTGAGCCATACTGGCGGTACATGCACGAAGCGAAGATGTACACGCACGCCACACACGCACTCATTCCCTCGCACGCACACGCGGGTACACGGGCAGACGTAATTTTGTACCAAGATCCACCCCATGTGATAATTTGACGCATGTAAAGTCATTCACTTTATTGATGGTCAATTAATACAGCGCAAGCAAATTGAGTGGACGTGAGGGCGGAAGAAAGACATTATTACTCCACTGCGCGCATGCGAGTAGTTAAATCGTGGGTTGCTAGTAGTACTTCCATTGGTCTCCTTTGTATTTTGTGCCAATTTTTGACAGTAACATAATATTTACGCATTTGAGCAGTGTAGCACTTGAAATTTATGTTCCGCTAAACTCATCGGGAGCCGTTTCGGGCCTCGAAACCAAAACCATCAATTAATATTTACCTTGTTCCCATCACATTTGAAAGCCTGCTCACACCTACTAGTACGTACCAAACCTGAACGTGTTCCCACTATGCAGGTATTAGTACCAGTGCTAGTACTTAGGTTATAAAAAGGGGAACTACCTAACCGAAAATTACTCTACCTTTCCTCCTCATAAGTGCTTCTTCTTCGTCCGTCGTTGCCATGGCCGGTGAGCAGAGTTCTAGGTCGAGAACTACTCGTAACAAGGGAGCGGCAACCAAGGCTGCGGAAAAAAGAGGGTTCGCCGCCATGTAGAGACCTCGAAAGATCTCTCATGGGCAGGCGATGGCTCCCAGGAGCGCCCTAGCCTCGGAGGCGAACATGCCGAGCCGGCGGAGCTGGAGTCGTTATCCCTCGACGGCATGCCCGATCAGCTCAATAAGCACCTCAATAAGCAGAAGGAGTTCATCCAAGGCTTGATGGAGTTGCTGAAGGAGAGCCTCGACGACATGGCCGCTGAGCTCAATCAGTAGGGGGAGTTGACCGCCAGCTTGGTGATGCTGCTGAAGAAGAGCATTGCCTCGGAGAAGAAGGCAGCCGACGAAATCCTGCGACTTCAGGAGGACAAGGCGAAGCTCTGCCACGAGATCGACCTCTTGAAGGAGAAGAACGCCGGCTGGAAGAAGCTGCATGAGAATAGTAGTTCCTCGATGAAGATGCTGCAGGCCCTTGTCATGGAACAGAAGGAGGAGTTGGCGAAGCTCCGCATCGAGCACCCGGCTGCTGTCAAGGTACGTAATGCGGCCGTGGAATAGATGATGAAGGCTCGCGTCGAGAAATCCCGCGTTATGGACACAATGAAGAAGATGGCGGAGGAGACGCGCAAGGAGATGGAGGTCGTGGAGGAGATGAAGAAGCAGTTACGACTCCACGGTGAATTAGATCATTTGGGGTGATAATCTTCCTTCTTCTTTTGCTCCTGTGTTTCATCTTTTGCTTCGGGTGTTACGCCGCACATGTCATGTTCTCTGCGAGGCATGAATAGAACAATGTTTTTTTGAGGGAATGAATAGAACAATGCTAACAATGAGATGACTAACAAATTAGATCATTTTTTATCGCCATATGGCACTGGGCTGCCGTGTTTCGTGTTCCTCCATCGCAGTACTACTCCAGTGGAAAACTTGAGTATACCACACGGTTCTTTGCTCCTCCTCGATCAGGTCGTCGGTGCATTTATACGAGCAGTCAAATCACAAGGCCCTGCCTTCCAGCAGTAATGAGCCATCAAATCACAAAGGCCCTCGCCTCTCGTGAAACCGACCAAGCTAGACTGCCCCGCCCTCTAGCCTTTTAAAAAATGTGTACTTTTGTACAACAGTAGTATCGATGGATTGCGCCATGGAGCAAAACTTGAAAATTAAAAAAAGTTGGTACATATAGAGAGCGCTCGTCGCCAAATTATGCATATAGTACTATTAAAAAGGCTAGTCACAATAATGGTGTCTAGCACAACCCACCCCTCAAATAAAACTAAGAGGGTGCTTGGATACGTTTTAGTCCCATGACTAAAAGTAGTGGGACTAAAACATGCCAGCCTCAACCATGCTTGGATCCAAATACAAAAAAAATCAAGTTAATGAGCATTTATTATCCTCCAAAATCTCCAATCCAGAACTCGCCTGTGTTAAAGGAGAGGAGTTAAATGAGTAGAGAGAGGACTAATCCACATTTTAGTAGGGGTACCCCTGACTAAAAAAATTTAGTCTCAAGACTAGTTTTAGCCCCTCTTTGGTCATGGGTGCTTGGAACTTTAGCCTCTTAAAGATACTATTTTTAGTCAGACTAAAATAAGTCCCTTGGATCCAAGCACCCTCTAACACTACAAAAAAGACACATCCGTGACATTTTGGGCCGAACGGATTTTTTTCTGTCATACATATGACACTTCTATGATGATAATTGTGACAAAACCCGGTATCATCATAGATGTGGTGGGCTCCTACTTCTATGATAAAAAATCATGACAGAAAATGGGCTTTTCGTCCTGGGCAGGCCGGAGACGCAGCTGCATGACATTCTTTGGGCCGTCCATGACGGAAAAAACCGTGGTAGAAGCGAGGGCGAGGAAAATTTCGGGGAGTTCCTGGTTACGGTGGGAGGTCGGGGGCCGAGCGATGCACGTTTCTCTCATACACGTACACGCGTGTGTGCGAGGCATTAGCTCTAAGTGAACCCGAACGAGGCGTTGGGATCTAACTGAACCCGAGCGATTGCACTGCAGACTACACATTATTGAACCCGGGCGATCGATCGATGGCTGTTAACCGAACCTGATCGAGCGATTCCTTCGCTACTGCTGCTAACTGAAGCCGATCGATGCTGCCTCTGGGATGAACAGTGAGCATTGTGGGGGGGGGGGGTTGGATGAACAGTGAGTGGTGGCATTGCCTCTGGATGAATAGGACCCCGTGGTGTGGTGGAGGGCTGGATGAATAGTAGACGGTGGAGGGGTGCCCGTGGAGGGGTGGTTGAACAGGACCCCATGGTGTGGAGGGCTGGATGAACAATAGACGGTGGAGGGGTGGTTGAACAGTAGCCGGTGGAGTAGTGCGCGGTGGAGACTGGATGAACAGGAGCCCGTGGAGGCTGGAGGAGGTCGACGGTGGAGACGAACAGTATCCCGTGGAGTCCCGTTTTGCGCTATGCCACACCCCTCCCGATGAACAGGACCCCCGTTTCGACCGTAGGAGGTCCGTTTCGTCCATTTTGCGGTACGCCACACCCCTCCTGATCAACAGGACCCCCGTTTCGGCCATAGGAGGCCCGTTTCGTCCGTTTTGCGGTACGCTACACCCTTCCCGATCAACAGGACCCTTGTTTCGACCGTAGGAGGTCCGTTTCCTCCATTTTGCGGTACGCCATACCCCTCCCGATCAACAGGACCCCGTTCCAAACGCAGGAGGTCCGTTTCCTCCGTTGTGCGGTACACCAGGCCTCGTTTCCAATGCCTGTTCCGTCCAAGCCCTCCCGACGAACACGACCATGCATTCCGTTCCGACCTAGCCGGTTGGCTCCCACGCATTCCGTTGCCTCCCGATGAACACGACGCATTCCGTTGCCTCCCCATGAACAGGACGCATTCCGTTGCCTCCCCATGAACACGACGACGACGTTGTTTCTCCGTTCCGACCCAGCCATGTACACGAGCCCTGGCCATACGTATGCGCGAGTAGGCGTTCAAGACCCCGCCCGTATGTACACATACGTGGCCGTATTTTCTTTCTTGCACCCTGGCCGGTGTACGTACGTGTACATGCTATGTGCGCGCCTCTACTACGACACGTGCGCGCCTCTACTACGACACGTGCGCGCCTCTACATCCACTAGTATATATGTACGTACACGTTCGCGACCAGAATGACAATGCTACGTACGCTTCAACCAGGTGGGTCCCGACTGTCAGGTACTTCCTTGCCTGCGAACATGTAGCTGGTGGGTCCCAGCAGTCAGGGGGCGAATCGTTTTTTTTGCCCGGACGCACTTCCTTGCGTGCGAAGATGTAGCTGGTGGGTCCCAGCAATCAGAGGCAAACTTTTTTCATGAAATACGGTGGCCCGTCCAGTGGGTCCCCGCTGTCAGGTGGAGGAATAATTATTTTGCACGTAATAAGGAGGAACTTCCTTGCTGTGGCCGTGGACCCAGCTGTCAGCCTCTCCACGTACAGTCCATGTCCGATGGAAGCCGTTCCTTGACCATGTTGACCACGCCGCGCCGAGAGCACCAGGGCGGTGGACGACGGCGAGGCCTAGGAAGGGGACGACGCGGAGCCGGGGAAGACGCGGCAGTGGATGCCCACACGTAGAGGAGTACGAGGGTTCACTAGTTCGCTGCGGTGTGAGGCTGCCATCGCCGCAGAATAACAGGGGGTGTCGGTCGTTGACCACGTTGACCAGGCCGCGCCGAGAGCGCCAGGGCGGTGGACGACGACGAGGCCTAGGAAGGGAATGACACAGAGGCAGGGAAGACTCGACAGTTGTTTCCCACGCGGAGGGGAGTATAACTATACGAGGGTTTACTAGTTCGTCTGCCGTTGCCGGAGAATAACAGCAGGTGTGGGTGAGTAGAGGGATGGCTAGGCCAACGATGGGAGTATGATGGGGCGATGAGGCCTGCGCGGTAGCACAGCCGGCCGCGGGGAGGAGGGAGCAGGCAGTCCCACCGACGCTTGTTTGAGCGGCTGGAGCAGGAAGAGCAGAGATTGAAGAAGCACGACGGCCGTTCGATGGACATCCAACAGTCAGTGCTTGTGCGTCAACCTTTTTTAGGAAAGCCTCAAATCTGTGGAAAACAGCATACAACCCATCTGCCAATATTTCTAATAATTTACAGCCCATTTGCTAATTCTTAAGGTTTTTTTGGAGCCCGTATTCTTTTTGTTAGCATTACAGCCCATATTGTGGCCACGGTTAAAAAATTATACGAAATTTTGCATATTTCGGTGCGGTCTGAACTGTTTTTAATACCGAAATTTTGACTCACATTCAAACTGATTTTAAAAATAAATGTACATCAATATAAAATCCAACAAATTCTCCACGCATAAAAATTAATGTAATTTAAAATCTCGAAATGAAAAAAAGATATTTGAAACTAATTGCCAGTTTTGTCGTGGAATTGTCACGGCAGATGTCCTCTTGCAAGGACTTGATCGTGGAGCCATCGCAACTAGGAAGCTTAAAGGGGTTAATTGGGACAAAGGACACGCGAGGTTTATACTAGTTCAGCCCCTTACGGTGAAGGAAGGCCTACGTCTAGTTGGGTTGGAATTGCTTGAGGTTTCGATGACCAGGGAGCGAGATACGCTATGCCCGGTTCTCGATCTCTTGTTTCTTGTCCCTAAGCCGCCAGCGGGTCATCCCCTTATATACATGGGTTGACGCCCTACGGCTTACAGAGTCCCAGCCGGCTCATAAACAGTGTCCGGCTCGGTGACTAGTTATTTCTACCATACAATACAAGTTGCGCCCTCATGGTGGCTTATCACCATGGGCCCTAAATCGTCTGTGGGCCTTTAGACCCTTTACTGAACCGCCATCTTCACATCTTGGTCTTGGGCTTCAGATTGGCTTCTCTTTGCATAACCCGACCCCTCCTGGCTGGCTTACGTACATAATTATATCCCCAACATTAGGCCCTAGATTGATTTGAACCGGTTCATGTCAATCTTAAGAAACCTTATAAAGTAGCCCTTAGTCCTCTGTTTTGTGTGGAAATTCTAACCCGCCGTGACGTCATCATCTGGATCCGGGTCAAATCTCTGTGATGTCATCTTCAATAAATTTCATATTTTAATCCATCATGTCCTCCAACGAATCTTTGCCTTTACTAACCATCCCGAGAATCGAGGCGTCGGGGCCGCTGGATAATGATGCTTTGGTCTCCTCGTTTTTTGCACCGTCTTGGTCGGTCCTTCCTTATAAATAGGCGCGACCTAGGTCCTTTCCCATTCTCCTTCTTCAGTCGTCTTCTTCCTCGCACCTCCTTTCTTTGCTGCTCAAGCTCTGCCGCCGCCGCCATCGAACCCCTCGTCTTCATCGACTCAGGCCGCTACATCACCCTGATTCGGACCAGAAAACGACGGCGACCCTCCGCAGCTCGTCCGCATCTGTGAGTTCTTTTTATCCCCTTTCTCAGATCTGCATTGGTACTGTTTTTTAGTTCGTCGACGTTCACCGCCGTCCGATGCAAACCTCCATTAGCTCTCACCTCTAATCCCTTGCTCAGATCGTAAAAATAACATAGAATTGCCGCGGAGGATGTTTTGTGCTTATTCTGTATGAAAACAGATCTCATTTCCTTGTTTTTGGAAGCCCTCCTCGAGTATATGAACTTCCCTGTACTGCTTTAGGTCTAGAATTTTTTTCCTTTCCAGAGCATCGTTTGATCCAAAAAAATGATTGCAACTTGTGAAACCTGTTTGTTCCACACTTAACCAAAAACTGCGTCTGTTGACTCTGTTTCAGCCATAGTAGTTCATGTGACCGGTTTAAGATAATACTGACTGTCAGCACTGCCTGCTTTTGGCGACTTAAGACAATTTTCATCATCTTTAATACCTGCAGCTGTTTAAACATTATCACATAACCACCTATATGTCATTAGGCCCCTACTTAAGCTGCCATCTCAGACAACCCAATAATGCTTATTCTCTGGGTTATAATAAACCGGAAAATTTCCTTTATCTTGTTGTAGGCTTCAATTTACTCAATGGCACCCAAAGCTGTTAAACCTCCGATTACCTGCAACGGGGTCCCATCCATTGTTACGGAGAGCAAACTGTCAGAGTTTGTGAAGTCTGGCCATCTGCCCAAGAAGGACGTCATGTCTTATCGTGCTCCTGACCCGTCTGAAGAGAAACCTCAACCCAAGGAAGGGGAGGTGATCATTTTTACCGATCACATGAGCCGGGGATTTGCTCCACCCAGTTCAAAATTCTTTAGAGATGTTTTGCACTTCTTTGACTTAAGACCTCAAGACATCAGGCCCAACTCCGTGTCAAATATCTGCAACTTTCAAGTTTTCTGTGAGGTCTACCTTGGAGAAGAACCCAGCCTACTTCTGTTCAGGGAATTGTTCTATTTGAACCGGCAGAATGAACAGGCCAACGGGCCCAGTCTGGAGCTTGGTGGCATATCAATTCAAAGGCGGAGAGACTGCCTGTTCCCTTATGCTGAATTGCCGAGTCATCCAAAGGACTGGAACCAGACATGGTTCTACTGCCAAGATACTTCTCCGGCTAGCGAAAATCCACTGCCCGGCTTCCGCGCATTGCGCCTTGAACCTACTCACCCGCTGCCGAACAAGTTGACAGCTATTGAACGCCTGCCACTCACCCCCAAAATCAAGAGGATTAAAGCTCTTTTAGGGAATGGCTTAGATGGCATTGACTTGGTCCGAGTCTAGATTTCTTGGAGAATAATTCTGTTAAGCCGGCGCCCCGGCTTAATGTGTAATTATTCAGGCGAGAAGGATGACCCTCAACGTCATAACCCTGACGACTTACCAGATGACGTAGTGGAAGCTACAACTCAGTCCTTGTTGAAAGAGGGCATAGTGAATAGTAACGCCTTCGGCTTACTACCTTTTTGCCAGAAGAACCCGGCCCCTGCAGTAAGTTTCCAGCCATCGGGTTATGTTTTATCATGTTAGGCTTTATTCTTACACATAACCAGTTATAACCTTTTACAGGCAAATGATAGCTTCTGGAACATGCAATATGATCATGAGGCAGCCAAGAAAGCCAGGGCGGCCAAGAGAGCCGAAAAGAAAACCACCAAGCCCACCACCTCAAGGAAAAGGAAGCCAAGCGCCTCTGAGCTGTTTCAGCTTGATGATACTGATGATAATGAGGAAGAGGTAACCTTTGAATTTCCCTTTCTCCTTTATTTCTACCTTACTTATGCTAACCTTCTTTCAGGAAGACACGGGCAACAGCCAACCCGTCGAGGAAGAGGTAATTGTAATCTCCTTCGACTCCGAGCTTCGGCCGCATCAGAAAATTCGAAGAGTAACCCGGAAAGTAAGATTTTCACATCCTTTGGCTTACCAAGATCCTGACTTTCTTTTGAAGCGACAGATTTATGAGAGCCGGAGGCAGACCCGGACCAGCAAAGACGCGGAACTCTCCTCCGGCTTACCTAATGTGACCAGGAAACGCCAGACTGAGGTTATCTCCGATTTACACCTTCTTTTTCCTTTGGCGGGTTTCATTTGTTAGCCTCTCAATTATTCTGACTCCAACTATCAGGATATTTCACCTTCCTCCGGTGAGTCTATGCAGTCCAACATGCCAGCCTTCAAAACTGCTCCCAGGTAATATAAACTTGTTGTACCTTATGCTTTATTTTACTCATATTTGTTGTATTTAACCTGTCTACCTTTTCCACAGTGTGCAAGTAAAGCCCAGCAAAAGGGCAAAAAAGAATAAGCCGCCCCAAGAGCCGGTTGTGACTAAACCAGAGCTGGGCATAGCTGCTCCTGATGCCTCTGCTCACGAGCCGCCGCCTCAACCGTCTCATGATGTTCCTATATCTTCCTCTGACCCGCCTACTGAACAAACCTTCAACGATTCTGGTAACCCGGAGGCTCCTAGCCCCGCCAAGGCAAATGATCAGGAAGTTGAAATTCTCAAGACTCAGTTTGTTGAGCCGGCACAGCCGTCTGTACTTGCCAAGTGTTCTAAAGAGGAATTGGTGGAACGCCGGAAGGCCAAGCTGGACGTCGCTGACTATACTCATTTGAGTATTGGAGAGATTGTCTCCGGCTATATCAATCAAGTACAAAGCAGCCGTGACCTGGAAATTGACATGGTGAAGCAGATACAGCAAAAATCTGAGGTATGACTTATGCTAGCTTACTTTCAATCACACTTACTGTACCAGCCCCCAAGTCTATTGCTTATGAATAAATATGTTGTAGACTTAGAAAAATTGTTAGAGCTACTTGCCCGGCTTAAAGAAAAAAATAATTGAACCAGATATAACACAATACCTTTAACTTGTGATATACATTAGCCCCCAAGTGCCAAAAATCTTTGCTTGCAAGGTATTTGGGACTTAATATTCAGGACCGGCTTAATAATTTAGAAAGCTTCGGTATACATTAGCCCCCAAGTGTCAAGTATCTTTGCTTGCAAAGTTCTTGGGACCTAATAGTACTTACCGTAACTTTTACTACTATCTGGTGCAATGCAGGCCACCATAAGTAAATTTGAATCGGAGATTGCTGATTTGAAGAATCGTCTGGCAACCCAGGAAAGTGAAATTGAAAAGGCCAACTCCAAATTTGAATTCAGCGTCTTTGAACAAGAGAAGTTGAAGCAAAATTTTGAATCGGAGAAGAAAATTTGGGCTGATGAAAAGGCCGCACTGGTGACCCGGGCCGAGACAGCAGAGGCATCGCTTGCGGAAGCAACGGCCGAACTGTCCGACTTAAAGCGCCAGATATCTCGAATGGTTTCAGCAATCTTCGGTGAGTGACTTACTCAAACCTTAAACACTGCAAAACTCCTTGAATGACCATTTCAGTTGTCTCCTCTGACTCACCTTATGCTTAATAACGCAGGCCCCAGGAGCACAAATCTTAAGCAGAACATGGTGATCAAGCTGAAGGCGGTTTATACTCTGGTGGAACAACTCTACACCGGGTCACAACGTGCTCTGGCCGTTGTGGCTTTATCAAACGATGTTCCTTATCTCCTGCAAGATGTGCTGAAGCGGCTTGCTGTGCTACCTCAGCGAATCCAAGAGTTAAGACGAGCATCTGCAAGAGCAGGAGCTATAGCCGCATTGAGCCGGGCCAAGGCGTGGCTTCCAGAACTAGACCCCATTGATATTGCTCTTGGGTATCCAAGTTTAAAGGAAGATGGCACCATGTTTAATGATAAGGATTTCACCGCCTGTGTGAAGGATATACATCCGGTGGCTACTCTTATTGGGAACGATACTGACCTCACCAAGTGTCAGCCGGGTTATGACAAGGAGAATCAGAGAATCCCCATGCCGCATTACGATGATGTCAGCTTGATCCCTCCAACCCGTAAGCACACCTTTGCTCGTGAAGTCGACCCAACTGGTTTAATAGATGATGAAGCTGAGTTTGAAACCTTGAGTGGCATTGACTAGGACTCATCATCCTTCCAGGACAAAGCAGCCGACGGAGAGACGGAGAAGGATAACCCGGGGGCTTCAAGTCAACCCCAAGAGTAGCTTGTCAGGCGCCACCTGCTTATGTCATCGTAGAAAACAATGCATCATTTAGACTCGGGGAGTCTTGTAACAAAGTAAAAGATACCTTGAGTTTTGCTATGCCTTTGCGCATGCTTATGGCCCTTAATACTTGCATAAGCTGCCGCCATTATTCTCTTTGTAGTTTGTATGAATCTGTTATGTCCTTTGCAAAAATACCTTGCATTGCCCTGTAGTGCTCACAGCTATTTTTTCCGGCTTATATAAACCAACCCCTGAGGGTAAACTTAACTCCTGAAAATTGGCACATATAAGTTCACCTGGTTCTTAACAACCTGATGTAACTAACATTAATTCTGGAAGATTGTAATGTATTCCATTGTATCTTCAAGAGGGTCACAAGATACCTAATGTTGGAACTTGTAAAATATGACGAACCAAATTCAAGGGTTTCTGATTCAAATACGATCAGTGACCCGTTCCAAAGGGGTTGAGCTAAGATTCGGATATGATCTGTTAGCCCCCAGTGGCTGTGGCGATGCCAATCAAGTGGGTATCACAGCTATGTTCTGTTTGGTTCGAATACGACCTATGTTTGAACAGGAAGCCCCCAAGTGACCATAAGAATTTTTTAATGACGCCGATTCGAATACGATCCACGTCAGACCCAAAAGGAGTTAAGCTATGATTCATATATGATCAAGAAGCCCCCAAGTGGGTTTGGCAGTATGCCGATCAAGCGGGTATCGACAGCTATGTTCTCTTTGGTTCGAATATGACCTATGTTTGAACAGGAAGCCCCCAAGTGATCAATGGCTAGATTCAGTTATGATCATAAGCTAGACCAAAGGAAAGCCGGATTCAAATATAATCTGCTTCTCCTTGGTTATCTCCACCACCTGACAAGGGAAAACACATAAACCTTTTTGGGAGTGGAAAAAAGGATAGAGGTCCTGCTTTATTGCTTTATATAATATACATAGTATAAGTATATACACATTAGAGCCGACGACTCAAGTATAATAAGGCCGAAGATGAGCGATATTCCACGGCCGACGGGTCTCCTCCTCCGACTTACGTGAGTCTTTGTGCTCTCGAACGTCGATAAGGTAGTATGATCCATTGTTCAGATTCTTGCTGACCACAAAGGGTCCTTCCCAAGGAGGGGATAGCTTGTGCATGTTAGATTGATCCTGGATGAGTCGGAGCACTAAGTCGCCTTCCTGAAAGGTTTTGGACTTAACCTGGCGGCTGTGGTAGCGACGCAGGTCTTGCTGGTAAATCGCCGAGCAGGCTATTGCCAAGTCTCGCTCTTCATCCAACAGGTCAAGTGCATCTTGCCGAGCTTTTTCATTGTCTTCCTCAACATAAGCCGCCACACGGGGTGAATCATGACGGATGTCACTTGGCAGGACCGCCTCTGCTCCATACACCATAAAGAAAGGCGTGTAACCCGTAGATCTGTTAGGTGTAGTATTGATGCTCCAGAGTACAGAAGGTAACTCCTCCACCCAACAACCCGACGTCCGCTGTAAAGGGACCAAGAGCCGGGGCTTGATACCCTTCAAGATTTCTTGATTGGCTCATTCTGCTTGACCATTTGATTGAGGGTGAGCTACAGCTGAAACGTCAAGCCGGATATGCTCTCGTTGACAGAACTCTTCCATAGCTCCTTTGGAAAGGTTAGTACCATTATCAGTTATGATGCTGTGTGGAAAACCAAAGCGAAAAATCACCTTTTTCATAAACTGGACTGTTGTGGCTGCATCACACTTATTGACTGGCTCCGCCTCCACCCACTTTGTGAACTTGTCAACCGCCACCAAGAGGTGAGTCTTTTTATCCTTAGATCTCTTGAAAGGCCCGACCATATCAAGCCCACAGACTGCAAACAACCAGGTAATTGGAATCATCCTCAATTCTTGAGCCGGCACATGGGCTCATCGTGAGAATTTCTGACATCCGTCACATTTACTGACCAGGTCTTCCGCATCAGCATGAGCCGTCAGCCAATAAAACCCATGACGGAAGGCTTTGGCCACAAGAGATTTTGAGCCGGCGTGATGACCACAATCACCGTCATGAATTTCACGAAGGATCTCCTGACCCTCTGCAGGTGACACGCAATGTTGAATCACTCCAGTGACGCTGTAATGATGTAACTCGCCATTGACAATTGTCATGGACTTGGACCGCCGGACGATTTGTCTTGCCAAGGTCTCGTCCTCCGGCAACTCTCCCCGGGTCATGTAAGCCAAATAAGGCACTGCCCAATCCGGGGTAACATGAAGAGCCGCCATCAGCTGTGCCTCCGGGTCTGGTATTGCCAGATCTTCTTCTGTAGGTAACTTAACAGAAGGGTTATGCAAAACATCAAGAAAGGTGTTAGGCGGCACCGGCTTACGCTGAGACCCCAGCCGGCTTAAGGCATCCGCCGCCTCATTCTTCCTTCGATCAATGTGTTCCACTACGTAACCCTTGAAATATCCAGCCACAACATCGACTTCACGACGGTAAGCCGCCATGAGGGGATCTTTAGAGTCCCACTTGCCTGACACCTGTTGATCCACAAGGTCTGAGTCTCCTAAGCATCTTACCCGGCTCAAGTTCATCTCTTTGGCCATCCGGAGACCATGGAGCAGGGCCTCATACTCGGCTGCATTGTTAGTGCAAGGAAACATAAGCCGGAGCACATAACAAAATTGTCACCTCGAGGGGAAGTTAATACAACTCCAGCCCCCGAGCCTTCCAACTGTCTGGACCCATCAAAGTGAATAATCCAATAAGTGTTATCGGGCTTCTCCTCGGGTGCCTGTAGCTCTGTCCAGTCATTGATGAAATCCACTAAAGCTTGAGACTTAATGGCAGTGCGCGGCGCATACTTCAGACCATGAGGCCTGAGCTCGATGGCCCATTTGGCGACTCGTCCTGTAGCCTCTCTGTTTTGAATAATGTCTCCCAAGGGGGCAGAACTTACCACAGTGATAGGGTGACCTTGGAAGTATTGCTTCAGCTTCCGGCTTGCCATGAACACCCTGTAAACAAGTTTCTGCCAATGAGGATATCTTTGCTTTAACTCGATGAGTACCTCACTGACATAATAAACCGGCCGTTGAACCAGATGTTCCTTACCAGCCTCCTTGCGCTCTACCACAATCGCCACACTGACGGCTCGTGAATTAGCAGCCACATATAACAGCAAAGGCTCTTTGTCAATGGGAGCCGCAAGAACCGGCGGCTCAGATAACTGCCTCTTCAAATCCTCAAAAGCAGCATTAGCGGCATCACTCCAGACAAAGGTGTCTGCCTTCTTCATTAATTGGTACAGCGGTAGGGCCTTCTCACCTAACCGGCTTATGAACCGGCTCAAAGCGGCAACATGACCCGCCAATTGCTGAACATCATTAATACATGCTGGTTTAGCCAAAGAAGTGATTGCCTTAATCTTCTCCGGATTAGCCTCGATGCCCCTGTTTGAGACCAAGAATCCCAAAAGCTTGCCTCCAGGCACACCAAATACACACTTCTCCAGGTTAAGCATCATTTTGTAAACCCGGAGATTGTCAAAGGTTTCTCTGAGATCAGATATCAAGGTTTCCGCCTCTCTGGATTTCACTACTATGTCATCCACATAAGCATGAACATTGCGCCCAATCTGATCGTGAAGACAATTCTGTACACACCGTTGATAAGTTGCCTGGGCACTCTTGAGCCCAAACGGCATAGACACATAGCAGAAGGCTCCAAACGGGGTGATGAAAGCTGTTTTCTCCTGGTCCTTAACTGCCATCTTGATCTGATGATAGCCAGAATAAGCATCCAAAAAACTCAAATGTGCACAACCTGCCGTAGCATCAATGATTTGATCAATACGGGGGAGAGCAAAAGGATCAGCCGGACAAGCCTTATTTAGGTCCGTGTAATCCACACACATCCGCCAGGTGCCGTTTTTCTTGAGTACGAGCACCGAGTTAGCCAACCATTCTGGGTGAAAAACTTCAACAATAAACCCAGCCGCCAAGAGCCGAGCGACCTCTTCTCCTATAGCTTTTCGTCGCTCTTCATTGAATCGCCGCAGAAATTGCCTGACCGGCTTATACTTCGGATCAATATTAAGAGTGTGCTCAGCGAGTTCTCTCGGTACACCCGGCATGTCAGAAGGTTTCCATGCAAAGATGTCCCGGTTCTCACAGATGAACTCGATGAGCGCGCTTTCCTATTTAGGATCCAAGTTGGCACTGATGCTGAATTGCTTAGATGAATCGCCTGGAGTGAAATCAACAAGCTTAGTCTCTGCAGCCGATTTAAACTTCATGGCCGGGTCATGCTCCGTAGTCGGCTTCTTGAGAGAAGTCATATCTGCCGGGTCAACGTTATCTTGATAAAATTTGAGCTCCTCTGCTGCACAGACAGACTCGGCGTAAGCCGCATCGCCCTCTTCACACTCCAGGGCCACCTTTCGGCTTCCATGCACAGTGATGGTACCCTTGTAACCCGGCATCTTGAGCTGTAGATACACATAACACGGCCGTGCCATGAATTTGGCATAGGCCGGCCGCCCGAACAAAGCGTGATATGGACTCTTGATTTTGACCACCTCAAAAGTTAACTTTTCCGCCCTAGAATCATGCTCGTCTCCGAAGGCCACCTCTAGCTCAATCTTCCCCACAGGATACGCCGACTTACCGGGCACCACTCCATGGAAGACGGTGTTGGAAGTCTTTAAATTCTTGTCAGTTAAGCCCATGCGCCGAAAGGTCTCGTAATAGAGGATGTTGATGCTGCTACCTCCATCCATGAGCACTTTAGTAAACTTATAACCACCAACTTGCGGTGCCACCACTAGGGCCAGTTGACCCGGATTATCAACCCGGGGAGGGTGATCCTCCCTGCTCCAGACAATAGGCTGTTCCGACCACCTCAAGTAACGAGGGACTGCCGGTTCAACAGAATTCACAGCCCTCTTATGAACTTTCTGATCACGTTTACACAAACTTGTGGTGAACACGTGATACTGCCCACTGCTTAACTGTTTTGGATGGCTCTGATAACCCGACTGCTGCTGCTGCTGACCTCCTTGACCAGACTGCTGTTGATTATAACCACCCTGGTTTCCCTGAAAACCGGATCCTGAACCACCGCCCGGGCCATGAAAGCCGCCGGCTCCTGAACCGCCGCCTGGGCCTTGATTGCCATCAAATGTGTTAGAATTCTTGAAAGCTTTCATGATTGCGCAATCCTTCCATAAATGAGTCGCTGGTCGTTCCCGGGTGCCGTGTTTCGGGCAGGGTTCATTGAGTAGTTGCTCGAGAGACGGACCTGACCCACCAAACCGGGGTGGCTTTCCTTTGCGCTTCTGATTGTTACCCTGTGCATTGGCCACAAATTCCGGGTTACTGTCCGCCTTACGCTTATTGCCTCCTTGACTCGCCGGGTTATGCTGCTGACCCTTTCCATTGCCGTTCTTCTTTCCCTTCCCTGTCTTTTCCTCATCAGACGCGGGATCCTTGGTACTATCAGAATCGGCATACTTGACTAAAGCCGCCATCAGCGTCCCCATATCGTTGCAATCACGCTTAAGGCGCCCCAGCTTCTGTCTCAGAGGCTCAAAGCGGCAATTCTTCTCCAGCATGAGAACTGCTGAGCCGGCATCCATCTTGTCAGACGAATGTATTATATCCTTGACCCGGCGCACCCAATGAGTCGTAGATTCACCTTCTTCCTGCTTACAATTTGTCAGATCCACAATTGACATAGACTGCTTGCAAGTATCTTTGAAGTTCTGGATGAAACGGGCTTTTAGCTCCGCCCATGAACTAATGGAGTTGGGTGGCAAACCCTTTAACCAAGAACGGGCCGTTCCGTCCAGCATCATGGTGAAATATTTAGCCATCGCCTCATCACTAACCTCTAGCAGCTCCATAGCCATCTCATAACTTTCAATCCATGCCCGTATAATTCGGCACCTTCCGAGGCCCCTTGAAATCCTTGGGCAGACGTACATTACGTAGAGCCGGTACCAGACAAGGAACTCCTCCGGTTCTAGTAGCAACTCCCGCTTCAACGGAAGTCGTCGGGTAAGCCGGTGAGTTCTGTTGGGCTGCTAGTTGAGCCGCCAGCTGAGCCGCCCGCTCGTCCTCCTGACGTATCCGATCCTGAACCGGGTTATACCCGCCGGGCTGGTTCCGGCGCTGAGCGTTACTTGACAAGGCCTCTGACTCCATGTGTCTATTGTAACTCGAGCTCCGATTTTGACAAGGCGGAGATAACCAGGGCGAAGGAGTCGAGTGAATCCTATCCCGGCTGTAGGAGTAGGTTTCTTGCTGAGCCAGGGCTGTTTGGACAAGTTCTCTGATCTTCCGGGTTTCCACCGCTGTCGGATCATCCCCATCTACCGGGAGAGCCGCCAAACGTGCTGATGCTGCGATTAAGTTCTCCATGGGGCTGGAGAAGTGACCCTGCGGTATTGGTACGTAATTGGGCGGTGCCATATTGCCGTGAGGCGGTGCCATCCCCTGAGGCCGGACTGGACCTCCCGCTCCGGATGTAATAAGCTGATTCGCACCTGGCGGGTTACTTGGGCCGGCCCCGGGTGTAGCAAAGAGATTCCGAGGATCATAATTCTGAGGTAAACGGGACTGAGTTTTCTGATGTCTCCTCCTCATTACCTCATTAGATGCGTTCAGGCTCAACGTGAGCTGCAAGGCCTCTGCCTGAAGTTGCTGCGCCCGTACGTCCAAAGCCGCCCGCTCTGCTGCTAATCTAGCGTCCTCAGCTGCTAAGGTTTCTTTGACCCGGGCGATCTCGTCGCGAACCTGTGCCACCTCAGCCTCATGCTCAGATTGGTTCGCAGGGATGACTGTAACAGTTAACAAAGCCGTAAGCTTATCCATGAGATCCATCAGCACCTGAGCCGGTGAGCGCACAGGGCCTCCTGCCCCGGCTGCTCCTAACCCGGACGTTATCGCCGCTGAAGCCGTAGAATTTTGGCCGGGTTGAGTACCAGCCATGAAGACTCCTGCCCGGTTTGGCGACTCTGAGAGGTCCGGAATAGTGCTGCCATCGGAACAGCCCCCAAGCACGCCATCTTGAACTTGATACAGCGAATCTGTTGAGCCGGCGGATGAATCATCGTCAGAGAGGACGGCCGGCTCACCATCACCTTCAGATCCTTCAGGAAGTTCACCTCCATGGATGCAACCCACAAAGGCACGCTTCACGACGGGTTGAGCTCGGGCGGGTTTCGCACGCTGAGCCGTCTCGACGAGGTCGGTGCAGCTGTCCGGCTCAGGGCCCGGCTCACCAATCCGGCCGATGAAGACGTGAATTCCGCCAAAGGGGACCCGGTAGCCGTACTCAATTGAACCGGCGTCGGGGCCCCAGCCTTCGTCGTCGATGTAGATCTTGCCGCGACGACTCTTGGTCATCCGGCCAACTGCGTATCCCTTGAGCCCTTTGAAGCTGCCCTTCAAGAACTCGAATCCACCGTGCGCTGGCCCCACGGTGGGCGCCAACTGTCGTGGAATTGTCACGGCAGATGTCCTCTTGCAAGGACTTGATCGTGGAGCCATCGCAACTAGGAAGCTTAAAGGGGTTAATCGGGACAAAGGACACGCGAGGTTTATACTAGTTCAGCCCCTTACGGTGAAGGAAGGCCTACGTCTAGTTGGGTTGGAATTGCTTGAGGTTTCGATGACCAGGGAGCGAGATACGCTATGCCCGGTTCTCGATCTCTTGTTTCTTGTCCCTAAGCGGCCAGCGGGTCGTCCCCTTATATACACGGGTTGACGCCCTACGACTTATAGAGTCCCGGCCGGCTCATAAACAGTGTCCGGCTCGGTGACTAGTTATTTCTACCTTACAATACAAGTTGCGCCCTCATGGTGGCTTATCACCATGGGCCCTAAATCGTCTGTGGGCCTTTAGACCCTTTACTGAACCGCCATCTTCACATCTTGGTCTTGGCCTTCAGATGGGCTTCTCTTTGCGTAACCCGGCCCCTCCTGGCCGGCTTACGTACATAATTATATCCCCAATAGGTTTGATGTGTTTTAAAAATGTACAACCCATTTCTAATTACTGATGGGCCATTATCTCGGCCAGCCGAATGAAAGCTCTCCTCGTCTTGAAAGATTTGCAGCCCAATAGGCCTGACAAAGTGACTTACTTGGCAAATCACAAAAAAACTGGGATGTGGTCATGGACCCAGCTATCAGCCTCTCCACGTACAGTACTCTTCCGATGGAAGTCGTTCATTGACCACGTTGACCACACCGCGCGGAGAGCACCACGGCGGTGGACGACGGCGAGACCTAGGAAGGGGACGACGCGGAGCCAGGGAAGACGCGACAGTGGAAGCCCGTGCAAAGAGGAGTACGAGGGTTCACTGGTTCGGCTGCAGTGTGAGGCTGCCGCCGCCGCAGGGCCTGGCCAGCGGTGGGAATAGTAGGGGGCGGTGAGGCCTCCGCGGCAGCACACCCGGCCACGGGAGGCAGGACCATGCGGCACGACCGGCGCTGCTTTGGGCGGTTGGAGCAAGAAGACCGAAGGTTGAAGAAGCACTACGACCATTGGATGGACATCGTACGGTCACTGGAGATAGAATCGTTCATATTGACTAAGTTGACAAAGCCCTTCGTCCCCGTCAACTTAGTAGGCCCACAAGTCAGCCTCCCACCAAGGTGGGTCCCAGCTAGCCGGGGGAGTATTCATTTTTTTGTGCGTAATAAGGAGGCCCTTCCGGTGGGTCCGAGCTGACAGCGGGGGGAACGTTTTTTTCGTGAAATACGGTGGCCCGTCAGGTGGGTCGCAGCAGTCAGGGGCAAACTTTTTTTTCGCAAAATACGGTGGCCCGTCCAGTGGGTCCCTGCTGTGAGTTGGAGGAATCATTGTTTTCCGCGTAATAAGGAGGCACTTACTTGCTGCGCCCGTGGACCCAGCTGAGACTCTCCACGTACAGTATACTTCCGATGGAAGTCGTTCCTTAACCACGTTGACCTCGTCGCGTTCCGTTGCATGCATGCGTCCATGGGCGTGGTGCGTCCCCACTGTCAGCCTCTCACGTACAGTCATCTTCCGATGACTCCCGGTTGTTGACCACGTTGACCACACCGTGCCGAGCGCACCCAGACTGGAAGGACCCGGAGATGGGGAAGACGGGGCAGTGGAGTCACAGATGGAGAGGAGTGGGAAACTTCACTGGTTTGGGTGCGCGACAGCACAGCCGTGGTGCCGCCCACGGGAGACAGGAGCAAGAATAGAGGTTGAAGAAGGAGCACGGCTGTTGGATTAACATCCAACGGTCCAGCTGCTAGAATCATTTGTTGATTAAGTTGACAAAGCTATGCATACATGTCCACTTAGTAGGGCCACAAGTCAGTCACCAAATCTGATGGGTCCCAGCTGTCAATGGGATGAATAATTTTTTTCGCAAAACAAGGAGGCACTTCCTTCCGTGCGAAGATACAGCCGGTGGGTCCCAGCTGTCAGGTGGAGGAAACATTTTTTCAGCTTAATAAGGAGGAACTTTCCTTGCGTGCGACCATGGACCTCATGGGTCCCAGCCGCCATGCTCTCCACGTACAGTCCTCTTCCGATGACTCTCGTTTGTTGACCACACCGCATCGAACGCAGCGAGACGATGGACGACGGCGAGGCCCCGGACGGGAACGACTCGGAGATGGGAGTGGAGTTGCATATTGAGAGGAGGAGAAGGGTTATAATTGGTTCTGTTGCGGCGTGGGGCTATAGTCTGTGGAGAATAACAGGAGGTGTTGAGGGGTGGAGGGATAGGCTGGCTGGTGGTGGGGTAGCGCTTCGCAGCGATGCGTGCTAAGCAGAGCCGCTAGCCGCCGGAGGCCAGACCAGGCGGTCCCGGCGACGCTGGAGGAAGAAGACGAGAGATTGAAGGTGCATGCCGGCCGTTGGATATAAATCCAATGGCTGTGGATGACACAATCATTTGTTGACCAAGTTGACAACGCCCTGTGTAGGCTTCGACCTATTGTCCCACACGTCAGCCTGCAAAAATGTGGCATATATTTAACCCATGTTTTCTAGAATATACAGTCCATTTGCTGGGCTGGGTGAACAAATAATTTCGCGTCAATCAGGCCCATTTATATTTTCTAAGAAATCCCAGCCCATTTGCACTTCCTTGAAATACACGTATTAGGTGGGCTTGTTATATATATAATGTTATGTTAGAAGGAGCAATTGATATCAAAGAATAAACCGGAGAGGCACATTATATATATATAATTAAGAAATTAGCGAGTTATTGCTCAAAATAAAAATGAGCGCGTTATTATTAAATTGGTCCTTAAAATCTTCGCAAGTTTTTGTACGCAATCACCAGGATTTTCCTTGCCTGTGAGTTGAAAACAACCAGGATTTTCCTTGCCAACTTCTGTTAAACATTTACTTTTATAAGTTAATAACACGTGGGATGTTTTTATAATGTATATATAAGTCTCTATAAAATATACGATAATAGTAATAATATAAATCTTTCCCTAATAATAAAGCACGGATTGACTCTTTGGGTTCATCGTCACAATACGCTTCTTTCCGTGAATTTACGCTTTCAGTTTTTTTCCGTTAGTTTTGATCGACAATCCGTCCAATTGCTGCGAGACGGTACTAAAAACTTTGTCCATCCAATTGGTCCACGTCCACATTCTCTTATTGGGCCTGCACGCATGTTTTGGCCTGCATGCACGCTTCTGTATCTGTACCTTACCTGATTTTCACACATGTACTCGGAGTAATCCCAACTTGATTGCTTACATGAAAGTCTACTAGTTTATATACCTAGGAAAATTGCATATCAACAACGAGCCTCTTGAATCAACAAACATAGAATGAGAACGAAGGGAAATTGTACAACAAAACGGCAGCCCGACGCGAAGCTGTTCAGTCCAGCTCTCGCCGGGGTGAGGAAGCGGAGGCGCAGCGCGTAGATGCCTGCGACGCAGCCTGTTCCACACACTGGCCACCTCTACACCACGCACGACATGGACACGAGCGCGGCGGCAGGGTGGCTTGAGGCTCATGGTGGACCGGATCCAGTGAGGGGAAGGTCGGATCCGTCGGCTTGGAGAGGGAGGTGTGGAGGAGCACGTGGGACAGAGGGCGGAGGAGGATGGAGGCGGAATGCCGAGGTCGGGCTATGGACTCGGAGTGGAGGAGCCACGGAGAGGCCTGGGAGCCACCACGGCAGCCACGAGAGCGAGATGGGCCTGGCCATGCTCGGCGGTCGTCAGCCGACTTCGTGTTTCCCTGCTAATGATCCCTGACCACCTGCTGCCCGGGGTCGGCTACATGCTGTTATCTCAGTTTGCTTGGTAGTTTCATTCTTGCTTAAGATTAGACCTAGCCGTGTAGATGCAGATGGACATTGGAGGTACTGTGTTGGCACTGACGACTTGGATAAAAATATTTTTGTATGCACTCCGAGTGGGTCAGTCTATATACACTTAAATTTTCACATTCAGTTTCCTTCAGTTAGACGACAGCAAGGAGATAATGCACTCCTTTTTTCTGAAAAAATATCATAAGGGACATCTTTTGGAAGAATGACGAGCCATGTTGGCCGTAGTTGGAGTGAAAGAATTACAACTTTTTTGTGCCAAATAATCAAATATAGCACTGGTTCAGAAAAAACCGAAACCATGAGAAATGTTGTTGTTGGATGTCAGTGTGCATCATATATCCTCTTGGCCATGCCAGTCATAACAGCAACAACTTTCTTTAGGCTGGTGATGCTCATATTGTCAATCATTCTCACTGTGGTGCGTGAGACAAAAACTCCTAAGGTAATTGGTAATTTATGATGTTATTACACCGGAGCACATGTAATGACAGACCCGGTAAAGAAGAATAGAACGTAAGTGTGTGCCATATTTCTTTCCCGTTGCAACACACGGGCCCTTTTGCTAGTATATATAATGTGGTTAGAAGGGAAAACATAGATTGGACACAACATTACTTTTATAAGAGACCTGTGTTTTATACCCCATAGTAGGCATACTAATAGGTTCACACACAAATACAACAGTAAAGGTAAACATTCATATCAAACTCAAGTTCACAGGACACGTTCATATTCATAGCCAACATTCACTAACAACAACTCAAAAGATTCATATATACACAAGCTCAGCATATGTATGCATCCAAATGATTGATAGATCACACGACAATATTCATACATAATTCACAAAAAGATTCAGATATACACATGTTCAGTATGTTTATGCATCCAAATGATTGAGATCACAACCAATATGATCCATGGATGAACTTTAATTACCTAGGGTACAGACTGGTAAATGGTGTTCAATCAGAGGTACTTCTTGCTAAAATTAGTTCTTGTACGAGTAAACTTTTGAGTACATAAGAGGCAGCACAGACAATCTGAACTTTGCTTGTAGGTTTATCCTCAAATAGTGGCCTAGTGCCGAGGGAGGTTTGAGCAACTTGGCCACTACTTTCATCCAACTAGTTTACTGGCTAATCTTGGTCCTGTATCTCGCCAAAATTCTACATTGCAGACGAGAAAGGAGGCGGTTGAGAAAATGAACCACCCAATTCAACTGAAATGGAGCATCCTTGGCGTGCAGACTGATTAAGTGCCAGATGAATATACGCGTCAACCAACTTGTCTGGAATCTTTATACTCCATGCCATATAGTTCGCTACCATATGTGCCGATAACCAAAAGGCACAAGTTGGGACCAAAGACTGGACTGCATTTTTTTGGGCTATGCACCAAGCAATATTTTTGGCGTTCACTCTCCTAATACTTGGAGTTTGACAATTGGTTGACGCCGGTTGATACTCGAATGAATATAGGCACTTCTTGTCAACATCGATACTTGTCGGAGTGAACTTTGGAGTACATAACAGCAGCATAAGTACCTGTCCATCTGATCATTTTGTGCAGTTCTACTGAAATCACCCGATGTAATGATTTGCATGCGAGTTCAGACTCCAAATTACTCCTTTATGAAATCGGCAAACAGTAGCACAATACCAAAGTACCAATACATATGACAGGCACAATAATCAGGATAAAGACTAGTACCAACCTGTGTGAGGTAGCATATCAATTACTATTTCCTTTGACTGGAAGCCGAGATAAGCCAAGCGACCGACAGCAAAGGAAGAAAGCAAGCGGAGATTAGCGACTGACAGGAAATGACGGAAGCTATTGAGGCAATGAAGCACCCAAAGTTTTTGTGCAGTTCCACCAAAATCAAGCATCCCTGTTGGCACATATATTGAGAGAGTGAGATTATTGTAATAGTGGGACTAGTTGATGAAACATACACTAACAAATAGAAGCACCCTCATTATCTTAAGGGGTAAAGTTAGCAACATAGTAGTCTTGCTTAAAGAGAGGTATTAGTTTATTTAATCAGTGCCAATTAGCTCAACTCAACACTCAAAGCATTGCCATTTATCATAGGTTGCAAAACTTTAATGTGCAAAGATAAATGAGTTTCTCATGATAGTAGCACGATACAAATAGAGATGACAACAAACTAATATGGATGAAGGCCTTAGGCCCGTACCAACCTGAGAAAAAAGCTTATTCATGTAGTCCCATAAGAGATGATAAAGCACTCACTGGAATCACACAATAGTATATATTTTTGTGCACTTTAAATGTATGGTTGAAATCACTCTTGTTTACCAGTGCTGAGATTATATCGAAAGATTATCAAGAACTTCCAGCAGAGTTAAAGCACTGGCTGGGATACAGTTCATTGTATTGTCTTGTGTAGTTCCACTAAAATGTATGATTCGCACAACATGATCCCTGTTTGCACAAGTAGGAACAAGGTGAAACCTTCATTAGCTTAGTGAGAAAGGATAGGAAGACATTAGCATATTACTCAACAGTAGCATCAAATTCATGATGGACAATACACAAAACATTGCCTCATTGAACCAATGGCAATAAATTGACATGCAAAACAATAGCACTATTATGTCATAACACTAATAATATTCCCTCCCTGCTCCACCACATGATTCACCTCCATAGACAAACATACACACGTACATGATTCAGCATAGGGTCCTACTAAAGATTTGTTTAACTCCAACAGGAAAATTAGGCAGTAATAAATTAGTGGTACTTAAGTACTCCTAATTAATTAAGTGAGATAGCAGAAGTGGAAGGGCTCCCTGGAGGATCGTCTCACATGTAAGGTAGTCGTTATCAGAGCCCTTGGATGGCCTCGACTGAGGCTTCTGGCTTCAGCAAGATCGCCTTGGCACTGTTTATTATTCTTCTTCTTCTTCCTCTTCATGCTCTGTTTCTCTTTCTCCTCACCAGTTGGTGAAACCAAGTACATGATTGGCCTTCTAATTCAGAATTGGTTTTGTCAGTGAGGGAGTACAAGTGTACTAGTAAAAAACAGCATTATTTTCTCATGGCAGTCGGAAAATAGAGATGAACACATGCATTAAATATCATTCTTACCTAAAGGAAGGTTATGGCGCAAATATGGATGATGAGGATTAGAACACAGATCTCCCTTTGTGCAGTTCCACCAAAATGAACCAGCTGTTCCATTCTGACATTCCAGTTAAACATCACAAAAGTCACTTCTTTTAAGAAGAGTTTTGTGTAGTGCACCAAAAGGTCACAACAGCAACCAGGTGAATTGGATATCCCTGTTTGCACAAAAAAGGCACAGAGGAAACTGTCAGAGTCTCAAACAATTACAGGCAAAAACATTTGGCTAAACTTGTCATGGCTTATAACAGTGGCATGGCTTCATTTTTACCAGGTACATTAGATTAAGAACAGTGGGTGCACCAGCAGTCCAGCACCATGTATGTAAACAGGGGCATAAAGTGGTGATTCATAGTTTGTTGCCCCGAGAAACAAACATCCAAGAAACATATCTGGGTTGGTCCCATTTTGTTCACTCTAGCCACCTACTCCTATGTGTGGATAGCAAATCTAGTCCTGGTCATACCACTATGTGTAGCGTTACCCCTATATTTCCCTTTTCGACCAAGAGACCGGTTGGATGACCAGTCTGTACTACTTTCACCCCCTTTCCTTCCTGTTTGTACCAGGTCCGATGTACATACTAAATTCCCCCACCCCCACTTTATTTCCTGTTTGAACCAAGTACTCCCTCCGTCCGGAATTACTTGTCATCAAAATGGATGTGTCTAGAACTAAAATACATCTAGATACATCCATTTCAATGACAAGTATTTTCGGACGGAGGGAGTACAAGATTCGACTCCATGAAGTAGCTTTACCTCTAACAATAGAAAAAAAATACGTGACGTTGGACCATCCAATCGAGTGGGGCTGAGAGGTAGAAAATGATGCACATGCAGCGACGTAGCGAGCTGGGGAAGTAGAGCTAAGGCAGTTTTGAACGAAGATATACCTGAAGGTCGTCGAGATGTGGATAGGTGGGCGGCGGGAGGCCGGATCTGCCCACATGCAACGATGAAGGGAACGGAGGACCTCCCGCGCCGGTGCTCGACCAGAGATAACGGTGTGGCCGGCAGTGGGTCTACTCCCTCGCTGTCGACGACGGCCTAAACGCTGCCCCTCCTCCCCTTCACCGGCAGAGGGGGATACGTCCGGATTTGTAACCAGCGGTGAGGATAGAAAGCCAATGTTTTTTGAAGGGAGAACGACAGTGTTACTACCCCTATCTTGTTTAGATCTGGAGAGGATGAGAGTGTGTGAATAGAGCAACCCTAGCAAGCAAGCGCGGAGGCTCCGGCCTATATATACGTAGTGGGGTAGTTTTCCTTTTTCACTCCATCAAAATAATCGTTTAAAATTGTGTACTACTACATGCCAGGTCGTGGTTTTTTAGTTGTTGATTGTTTTTTGAGATAGCTACCCGCTTGTTCCAAGTGGTGTTACAGTGTGCCAGGTCGCACTTTGTATCGTTCAAGTCTGGTACTACAAGTCCCTCCATTAAATGAACAACCACCCCCTCGTAAAAATTGTGAACAAGCCCACGGCTAAAATTAGCAGAAACGTGGGTTGCCCCAACATGCATTATTATTTATATTTTCTACTCCCTCCGTTCCTAAATATAAGTTTTTTTTATTAGCCACACCTAAGACAAGAATTTTTTTATTAGCAGTGAACCCCACATGTCATAGACACAAAAATTGTGGCAAGATTCCCTTAGGCAAGACAAAGTGTGTCTAACAATTTGAGCAACTCAGGTTAGGCAAGTGTGGCAAGTGTGGGAAAAATAATGTGGCAACATAAGACAAACATAGTCACAATCCAAACAGCCCCGTAATTTTTTGTGACATGCATGAAAAATTTGGTTAGTTAAATTTATAGTCAAAATTTGGCAAGGTGCATCAAATCAACACATGCAAGTATCAAAAGGAAAGTCACGGCATGCATGCATGCGTTGTACTCCCTCCGTTTCCAAATATAAGTCTTTTTAGAGATTGCAACAAGTGACTACATATGAAGCAGAATATGTCTACTCCTACATACGAAGTAGCCCATTTGAAATGTGTAAAAAGACTTATATCGAGTGCAGTGCTTTGATGTGTCGCGTCAACTCGTACAAGACCGTGAAATTTGATTACTACAACGCCCTCTCCCTCGCGGACTGAGCTCCGGTGCCTTAACTGCACCTGCCTTTGGCTGCATGACAGGAGGGCCAACCACCTGTTGGGCCCACCTGTCATAGACGCAAAGGCAGGAGCAGAAAGTAGAAGCTTTCGCTACACGCTATCCCTCCCGCACGAGGTGGACGGACATGCAGCAGTGGATTCGATACTGTAGAAGTAGGAGTAACATCATTGTTTGTCTTCTCGAAGAGGCGAAGAGCCAAGCACAACCCGAACGTGGCAGTTGCGAACGCTCGCATGGTGCGGTTCCTTGGAGTACTAGCCAGGCTCTTGCATGAGACAAAATTGCTATTGTTTAACAATTAAACTCCATTATCCATTGGTTGATACTCATTCTGCATAGGTCCACGCGCTTAGCACCGTTTCCTCCTGGGTCACCAATGTTTACTTGCTAATTAATAACATTGCATGCAATGAACTAGCCATTGCAAGTCATTAAAAGCATACACACCTCTCATCTCTTATTGGTTGATATGTCAAGAAACAAGAAACAAGGTAGAAGTTAATGCACCGTGCCTAAGTGTTTTGGGACTATTTGGTTTTTGTAAGATGACTTACACACCTAGACAGAGGGAGTTGTATAGCCCTGTAAACTAGAAAGGAGTATTTGCCTTTCTAGAGATTTCAACAAGTGACTAGACTACACCGTGTGCAATACTCCCTCCCTTCCGGTTTATAGGGATCAAATCTCAAATCTCATGAACCAAGGCATTTTGCGATTGGAGGAATGTATCTCGTAGTTTACAAAACTACCCTAATTAAACTCATGCATTAATTACATAGTTCTCTCGTTTTCCTCTCCGCCTTGGTCGCGGTGCACAATATTGAGCACTCCTATATGACTAGCCGCTCTATCTACATGCGGGACATTTCAAAGCATCCGGGCCCGCGTGCCATCCACCAAATCACAACGAGGTGCTACAGTCGAGACTCACCTGTCACCCCGGTGTGGCCGTCATGACCCATCATATCACAAAACTCACACCTTTACCAGCAGTGGTAAGGTGGCCTCCAAGTTGGACTGGACAAAGCAACCATCATTTCACTGGAACGCTCGTTCAAGCCCTTTCTTCCCTTTCTTGAAGAAAACCTCACTCCAGGCTACTCACTTCTGCCATTTTTCTTCTGTACCGATGAAGGAAAGGTGGGCGAATCAATTATGCTGCTATATTTTCATTCCAAGAATCTTCTTTTTGTGAAGCACCGACCGATTCTCACATCCTATTATTTTCCCGTTTTCATTGCGATTGTGGTTTCCTTTCGATTGCTTTTTGTTTGTCAGTTCATTGATGGATCCTGGAGCACTAGGCAAAGAGTTGCCGGCGGACAACCCACTAGAGACAGCGATCTCCAGGAAGCGAGCACCGACCAACGAGTTGACCATGTTGGCGGGCCAACCCATGGAGACGAAGAACTCCAAGAAACAAGCACTGGCCAAAGAGTTGAGGACGTTGGCGGACGAACTCCTCAAAGGAAGTTGGAAGAACAGCAAGGGCCCCACCGTGCCTACCCCAGGAACTCTGATTGCCACCTATGTGAGGCTCAAGACTGAGTTTGAGGAGATAGTCGCCGTTGAGAAGCAGTATTCGCCTGGCACGGTGATGGCCCCCATCGAGGACGAGGAGATGGCCCCCGGAGGGATGAGATCCCCCGGTGAGCTGCACAAGGTAAAAAATAATGGCTTATTACCATAGTTGTGGTTATTGATTATTTGCAATGTGCTTGCTAATATGTTAGGGTTGTGCAGGTGCCGGTGGACGTCCTTGATGATTCCGATGTCGTGGCCCGTCCTGTTGGCATCGCCCCAGAGATCGATTCCGATGCCGCTGTCCATCCTGTGGATATCGCCCCAGAGATCGATTCCGATGTCGTGGTCAGTCCTGTGGACATCGCCCCAGAAATCGATTCCCATGCCGCTGTCCGTGCTGTGGTCATTGCCCGAGAGATTGATGACAAGAAATAGTTGGTCGCGCTAATCCTTCAGGGTAGTTTGCATTGCCCTGTGTTTAATTACCAGAACGATGCATGTTATCAAACCATCTTAGGGCTAGTGCACTGTCTTGTGTGGGCGGATCTTGCTACTTTTGTTTGATAGTGAATCATGCGATGAATCATGCGAACCCTCTCTGAGTTATGGAAACAGATGTATCCTCACCAGCTTTTGATGTAATATATGGCATGCTTAGATGTAAGTTTGAACTGTTTATCATATCAGCAGGGCTTGTTTGATGATTCTTGGTGTTAGTAGGCTAGCTACTGTGCGATCTATAGTACTTGCAAAACACTCACCGAAGAGAAATGTTGGGGCTGATGAGCTCGTGGTACGCTTCTACTTATCCCTTGTCGATCGACCAATAGCCCTAGCTCCTAAAATTGTAGGCTTAGCGATTGATCAGACAATAATCGACATACAATCAGGCCTCATTTGGTTCATAGGGTAGGAAAATCATAGCAAAAGTATAGAGAACGTGCAACACAAAATCATAGCAGTGCAGAGACGTACTCCCTCCGTTCCAAAATAGATGACCTAGGCGGGCTAGTTTGGCCTAGTGGGTTTTAGTGATATGACGTGGTACAATGTCGTCCAGTCTTCGCGTGTGGTAGCAGTATTGCGGGTACAGTAAGTTTTCTTGAAGAAGCGGAATTCAACGAAGTCATGATGGTTCCTTCGCCCGAACAACTTACAGTGGGAAAGGTTGGGCCTGCGATACGACCGGGGTAGACCAGGATAATTTTGTGCATGGCAGGTGGACCAGGATGGTCGACGTCCCACATGTCAGTGAATGAAAGTATTATTTCCGATATAGAGGACGAGCAACAAGTATTCATTGTTTATTTTTGATGAAAGCTATTGTCTCCACTGTTACGACGGAGGAGTGTGAAACATGGCAGCCCAATGAACTTGGCATGTGCACCACTCCCTCCTTCCTCATGTAATGCCCAGGTTACAGCTTTTTCTCACTTTCTCTCTATCTATTTCCTCTCAAATGTTTTTTACCTTTCTTTTTTAAGACACAATTGTTTTTATGCCTTTTTTAGAATTATTTTTTATACCTAGGAGCACGTGTAGAGATGGGCTCTTGCAGAGCCCACTCCTTGACTTTGTCAATGCCTCTCTCTCCTCCACATAAGGAGTACTACTTGCTATGCATGCATGCGGCGGGCAGCTGGCGTCTTGAGGGGCCAGGGTGGTGAGAGAGGGCTCCGGAAGCGGTCCGGACTCCAGCATAGCCCACCTCACATTATCACCATATATTTCTTGGAGTCCGTGTGCGGCGGGCGGGCGATCTCTTCTCCCTCCCCTGTTTCTCTCTTTTCAGCCGACGCCCGCCAAGCGATTAGATTTCGGCTATCGACGGTTTATTCAATTACGATCCCACATGTCAGTGAAATTGCAAGACAACGCGTGTCCCCTCTGGTGAGCGGCCTGCGAGCCGGACTGTCGGGGTTGCGACGCGTACGAGTCGTAAGTGTGCCACCTTTTCCTTTAGAACTTGCAAAGCGTAGAATTTTCGCGCGATCGATCGATAGAAATCCAGAACAAAATGATGAGGGCGGTGCTTTCCTGCTCGTTAGGCGGGCTAGTTTGAGTGATATGACGTGCTGCAGTGCCGTCCACTTGCTCCATTTTTATGTAAGCAAGAGTTTACACTCTTACGCGGGAGGAGTGCGAAACACCGCGGATCTGATTTTGATCGAGGGATAACTGTTCCCTGCCAAATAATGGAGGATTGTTAGCGATTATAGCATGATAGTTAGGGCATCTCCAGCACTGGCCCACAAATTTACACCGGCATCTGTCCGAGGACACTGATGGATGCCATCCGATGCTGCCCGCATACCTTTCGACAACTATATGAACTAACCGGACAAAATTCGTGCAAACAAAGCAAATTTCAAATTAACCGGATGAAATTCATTACATTTCAAAAACTTTTCCTACAAACTGGACGAAATTCATTACTTATTTTGCACAAACCGTACTAAAACTTACTGTAAACCTAATCTAAACGATCGCCGGCGCCCGACCACCATGTCCGGCCATGAACCCGAGAAAGCCGGCCATTGCCTTTGCCTCCTCCTCATCCGCCTCGATAACCTCCTCCTCCGGAGCACAAGGTTATGAAGATTTCCGCCTCCACGTCACAGTCAAGCGGCTAATCGACCGCCGATGTTTACCCCACCAAGCTTGGCATCGACTGAGTGAAGTAGCGGTGGCCTTCCCGGGACCAGAGCAGCAGCGACCTACCATGTACTACTCTTCCTCACTGCCGGCTGCGCTCGCGCACGCGCGCCGGCTTCGTGGTCGTGGCGGCGGAGGGCGGCCGGGGGGCAGCGGCGATCTCCTTCATTTGCTCCTGCGACAGTACGTCTAAGAGAGCTTTGGAGCGTGCCCGGAGCAGAGCCGCCGATGTCCCTCGTTTGCTCCTGCGACAGTACGTACAAGAGAGCTTCGGAGCGCCAGGAGGCCATGGTTGAAGTGGTGCAGACAGAAGGAAGGGACCGGAGGAGAATAAGTGTGGGTCTTTGGCTATGGCTGGGAGCTAGGGATCAAGTTAATATAGCGGGCGAATGGCAATGAGCCGCGGCAGACGGATGGACAACTGGCGCCGGAGTAGGTTCGTCGGGCGTCAATGCGGACGCTGCTTCAGTGACTTAACTGCAGATGCATTTGGGCTACTGACATGTGGGCCCAACGGGCATCTGGCCCGCATGTCAGTGACACACCAATTGCACCTGCAGTTAAGTCCGGTGAATGCGGCATTGACATTCTGGAGAGATGCTGACCGTTTCAAGCGGGAAGCGCGCGCTAGCGATGCAAGGGGTTTCGGTGTGCAGTGGCACTAAGATCGGTCGCTCATGATAGTACATACTCCGTACCATACTACCATAGTACCCTCTCTAGCTTAGGCTGTTTTATAGATTGTCGTTGTGATGGACGATATACATGAGCAAGGCGGTCCGAGTATGACCGTTGGTGTTGAGCCAGGTGAATACATGCTCGGCGTTCGTGTAGGCCTCCATCAAACGTCTAAACAGTAATGTCAGGCACCGCCGGGGTGCGCAAGTGATGGGCTCGCCGTTTGTGTTGCGCCATGAGCAGGACTTTGATTTGGAGGGCGACGTGCATGCATTAGCATGCTTTGACAACATGAGCGTGAGTGTTTGACGCGAAGTATTTCATTTTTATTTGGCTGACGAGGGTGCGTTGTAGCGACGAGTCCGTGGTTTGATTCCCCACATACGCATAATTTTGGTTTTTACAGTATTTCTTTCTCCATTGACAGGTAGACCCGCGTAGATAGATAAAGAACACGAGCTGATGAGGCGCATGCGGACTATTTGACTGGTCAACCAGACAAATACGGAGCTATATGCTGAGCCAGTGACCGTATAATCACCATATCTCATATACAATGATCTAAGTGAGCTATCAAGACAAGTTCGATGACCGCCAATGCATTTTACTCGGTAATAAATGACCAAGATTGAAGGGGAATCCAAATTTGCTTCGTCTTCTGTCCTTGAGCTCTTGACAAACCAATGGACTATACGATTGTCCGGCCACTCCACCCCAGAGCTCTCACCAAGTGTCGTTCATGACACCGCACCGCACACTAACCGGTAAGGCAGCGATGGCATCCCGCCGCGCCGAGTTCCTCACCGCCCACGACCGCACACAAAATGGTAGGGAAGTGATGGCATCCTACCGTGCCGAGTTCATCGCCGCTCGCGACCTCACAACTATGTGGGAGGAATTTGAAGATGCCAAGGCCGAATGGGCGGGAGGGCAAGAGGCGGCCAAAGCCGCACAGAGGGAGCAGAAAAGTCAGAAAGCACTCAAGAAAAGAGAGGCCCACCGCCGCAAGAAAGAAAAGGACGCACGCGCTGCTACGAAGAGGTCGGCGGAGATCCAAGCACGGTGGGGTGTCGCCGACAAAGCCGGGAAGGAGAACGACGGCGTCTAGCCAGCATGTGAGAAGTAGTAGTACTAGTAGTTAGTGTGTGTGTCTGTGCACGAGCATGTACCAATACTACTAGTTACTACTATAGTTTTTAGAGCAAATTACCAGTACATTAGCCTAGACTAAATGGAAAAATTTCCTATCCTAAGCATCAAATGGCATCTCTTTCTCTATAGGAATTGAGATGCATGTCATCTCACTTCCTATGATTTTCATATTCCTATCCTATGAAGGAAGGAAGGCCTCTGTTGGAGTAACTACTGTAGGTAGCAGTACTGCTAGTACAGTAGTTTTCTTCAAGAAGCGGAATTCAACGAAGTCATGATGGTTCCTTCGTTCGAGCAACTTCAAAGTGGGAAGTGGGCCTGTGATTTGACGGCTCATTAGTCATTGTTACTGCGGCGCGACGACCTGGGTGACTCTCCCTTGGAGTTCTGCGTGCATGGCAAGTGGACCAGGATGGTCGACGTCTCACATGTTGGCGAGCGGAAGTATTCTTTCCGATATCGAGGAGCAAGGAAACCGCGTGGTATAGTATCACTGCTGATTGGTTCGCAAAAAAATAATGTCACTGCCGATTTATAATTATTTTTTATTTCTGATGAATGCTAGCGTTTCAACTCTTACGACGAAGGGTGCCAAACACGGCACGTGCTGGATGTCCCACAAGTCAGCGAAAGGAGTGGGACATGAACAACGCGGTAGAGCCCAGCGTAAAAAAACAGCGTGGTAGAGCGTCTCCACTTCTTCCACTTCTGAGTCGGAGACCACACGTAGTAGTACTTAGTGGTATGAACGATACAAAGTGCGACCTAGAGAGAAAGACACGTCTAGTTGGAAGGTCTCGGGGCATACACGTAAACAAATATAAAAGTTAATATGTGCCTCCAACTAATATAGTAGTAGTAGAGTACTTAGGCACGTACTCCATAACATCACCGTGCATTGCACGTACAACATTTAGTGGTAGTACATAGTAAGAGACAAATGCCGCCCAAGAGTTCCCTTCTCGACCTACTTTTGGGTGTTTGGTAGAGTGTATGGAGGGTGCATGAGTCCACACTAGTTTAGCACAAATACACTAGAAGCATGCATGAAGAGGGGTGTTGAGTTGAGCATGCATGAAGAGGGAACAACTATGCTGAGAAGAGAACGCAACCAAACACATCCTATATGCCACGCATGTTCATACCATTTGTGCCTTTCTACTTCACTTACTACGCTACATTACTCAGGTTCGTACATCCACTCCTGGGTACATGTCCGTCTAGTAGTTCCAGTCCCACGTGTTCTTCATATAGATGGAACGATCCTTGCATAACACGTGCACCTTGATGCTAGATGTCTCGCATGTTGGCAAAAGGATGAACAAAGCTCACGTAAAAAAATAGAGTGGAAGAACATAGACTCTGGACGACCGAGAAGGAGCAAGGAACCTCGTGGTGGAGCGTCTACACTCATAATATTTAATATTATTCAGCGATATAAAATTAACCAATCATCTCCATAGTGGACTGGAAGAGTATGAAACACGGCAGCCCAGTGTAGTTACATCATACTAGTACATGGCTAACCCACGCTATCACCATATTTCTCGGCTTCCGTGTGACACCTATCTCTAGTAATCCAGCAGCCCATATCGCTTCTCCCTCCTCGTCTCTATCAAAGTGCGGCGGGCTGGCATTTCTGCCGCCTATTGAGGTCGGTTAACTATCACATGTTAGCGACATTCCAAGAGCATTCTAAAAAAATTCCTTTCACGTTCCGTTTTCAAAAAGAAAAAAAATCCTTTCACGTACGAATTTGCCTGTATGCTTTGAGCAACTTGCATGTCCTATACTGCTCCTGTTTGATACTCTAACTTAGCTAGAGGTTAGACTAACTCATGACTAACCCTGAACTAACAGTAGCCAAAGAGGTGTTTGGGTGACAGGGTTAGATTGACAATAAATGCACTTCATGGAGAGAGAAAAGTGATTTTTCAGTGGTCCCAATGAGAACTATCTCCAGTTAGCACCTCTTGGGTGGGATAGTTTTTTTTGGTGGGTTCGGTGCAACTTGCTCCAATTTAAACCCTCATGCTTGGATACTTTAGGGCTATTTGAGCCCCAACTAGCTCAAACTAACTCTAACCCATGGATCCAAACAGGGCCTATGGCCAGTCTCGACGCGGAGCAGTCGCGTGCATCGGGAAGCGGCGCTCTCTCGGCCGTCGCGCCACTTCAAAGTCGGCACCAGTGAGAGGTCGCCTCCGCTCTGGCCGGGCATTAATGCGGCACTGACGCTCCAGGGCGACACTGACCATTTCATGCGGGAAGCGCGCGCTGGCAAGGGAGTATAGGTTTTGAACCATTTCAGGTGTAGTACTGGTAGTTTGCAAAACTACTCAATTATTGCACTCAGTTTCCTAAGAAATTGTGGTGAAAAACGTTACTCCACAGCCCGCTTCCCTTCTCCTTCCTCTTCCACCGCCCGCGCACGTCTGCGGGAAGCGACCGGTCAACCCTTATATAGGAGTGCTAGCACAAAAAGATGCATGCATGACCACTAAAATTTCCATATTAAAGCGCCGCTCCGGCGGGAGTATGGCGTATGTTGTTACCTTCGGCCGGCCCAGGGCTACCGGGCGACAGTGACTAGAGAAGAAGCGGCGGGAGGGGAATGAATGCAACTACTATTTGGGTTCGCCTTCCAGCTTAAATAAATGCGCAACATCACGTGTACCCGCGGGTGCACAAATTGTAACATACGTGTCTGCTTAAGTCGGCGTCACGTAACTGGTGTGTGTGTGTGACAGAGATTCTGAGAGTCAGAGTGCGTGTGTGCGACTCTACTCTTCGGACATGTACTCAACCTTTTACATTGGGATATAAGTATAATGGTATTTACTTTAGCTAGTGATTTACATGGCCATGTTAACGTGGTTGTGTCAAAAAAATGTCACTTCCTGCTCGTGATTTGCGTTATATAATTATAAGCAAGATTCTCGTGCATTGTAGGGAACATCAATATGCATTTTTTTACAAAACACCTGTTGTGATTGACCCATGCAGGAGTAATCCCATGTGCAAAAACTAATGATATCTCAAGAATTTTATCGGAAAACTGGTATCTCGAGAATGTCATCGAAAAAATGAAAGATGAGAGATAAGGCGAGGAGGAGTGGAGCGTGGTGGTGACTCGTGGTCGGAATGGGCAGAGGCATGGGGATGGACGGTGCCGGCAGGCGGCAGGCGGCCACCATGCATGCTAGATTGTTCCAAAGACTTATTCCTTTTTAATTGCTGAGCAACATGAGGTTGCAGGAGATAATGATGTGGAGAGAGGTGCGGGTATCTTTTGTAAAATTATCATAGTTTGCTTTCTATCCACAAATATAGATCATACGGTCTATATTACAAGATGGCAGGCACACCATCACCACCAACTCGTTTTTTATAAAGGTACAGATGATAAGTTTGCTGACTACTAAAGTAAAGTGGAATTTGTCCATGTTATGCAAGTAAATAAAGGTGATTGTTTATCATACGGGTAAGGTTGGATGAAGGGTGGTAGGAACAAATGCTCCGCCTAGAGCATGTGTGTGTGTGAGATGGAGTCTTAATGTGTGTGTGTGAGAGATAGAGAGATGGAGTCTTAGTTTGTGTGTGTGTGAGAGATAGAGATGGAGTCTTAGTGTGTGTGTGTGTGGGGGGGGTGTGCATGCGTGCGTGCGTGCGTGTATGTGTGTGTTTGTGTGTGTGTGAGAGAGAGATGGAGTCTTAGTGTGTGTGTGTGTGGGGGGCGGTGCGTGTGTGTGTGTGTGTGTGCGTGTGTGTCGCGGGGTCCTCTGTGGCGGATGTAATTTAAGTGTGCATGGCTTCATCATAGAGAGGTGATGTGTATGGCAGAGGCCACCAACGATGGGGTGCGAGAGAGAAAATGCCCGTAGAGAGGGAAGAGAAGGTGTCTGCGCGTGAGAGGAGTCGACATCGAGAGAGCGTGTTTGT